>NW_028270155.1:73560937-73788198 GCF_037043375.1 Chiloscyllium plagiosum | reverse complement strand
AATTGGAGAGAAGAGAGAGAGAGGAGAGAGAGAAAGAGAGAGAGAGAGAGAGGGAGAGGAGAGAAGAAAGGGAGAGAGAGAGAGAGAAGGGAGAGAGAAGGGAGAGAGAGGAAGGAGAGAGAGAAGGGAGAGAGAAAGGGAGAGAGAGAGAGAAAGGGAGGAGAGAGAGAGAGAGAAGGGAGAGAGAGAGAGGAGAGAGAGGAGAGAGAAGAGGAGAGAGAGAGAGAAGGGAGAGAGAAGGAGAGGAGAGAGAGAAAGGGAGAGAGAGAGGAGAGAGAAAGGGAGAGAAGGGAGAGAGAGAGAAGGAGAGAGAAGGGAGAGAGAGAGAGAAAGGGAGAGAGAAAGGGAGAGAGAGGGAGAGAGAAGAGAGAGGAGAGAGAGAGAAGGGAGAGAGAGAGGAGGGAGAGGAGAGAGAGAAAGGGAGAGAAGAGGAGAGAGAGAGGAGAGAAGAGAGGGAGAGAGAAGGGAGAGAAGAGAGAGAGAGAGAAGGGAGAGAAGAGAGAGAGAGAGGAGAGGAGAGGAGAGAGAGAGAAAGGGAGAGAAGAGAGAGAGAGAAGGGAGGAGAGAGAGAGAGAGAAGGGAGAGAAGAGAGAGAGGAGGGAGAGAGAGAGAAGGAGGAGAGAGAGAGAAGGGAGGAGAGGAGAGAGAAGGGAGAGAAGAGAGAGAGAGGAGGAGAGGAGAGAGAAGGGAGAGAGAGAGAGAGAGGAGAGAGAGGAGAGAGAAAGGGAGAGAGAGAGAGAGAGGAGAGGAGAGAGAAGGGAGAGAGAGGGAGAGAGAGAAGAGGGAGAGAGAGAGAGAGAAGAGAGAGAGGAGAGAGAGAGAGAGAGAGGGAGAGAAGAGAAGAGGAGAGAGAAGAGAGAGAGGAGAGAAGAGGAGAGAGAGAAGAGAGAGAAGGAGAGAAGAAAGGGAGAGAGAAGGGAGAGAAGAAAGGGAGAGAAGAGAGAGAGGAAGGGAGAGAGAGAGGGAGAGAGGAAGAGAGAGAGGGAAGGGAGTGAGAAGGAGAGAGAGAGAAAGGAGAGAAGAAAGGGAGAGAGAGGGAGAGAAGAGAGAGAGAAGGGAGAGAGAGAAAGGAGAGAGAAGGGAGGGAGAGGAAGGAGAGAGAGAGGAGAGAGAGGAGAGAGAGGAAAGGAGAGGAGAGAGAAAGGGAGAGAAGAAGGAGAGGAGAGGAGAAGAGAAAGGGAGAGAAGAGAGAGAGAGGAGAGAGAGAGAGGAGAGAGAGAAGGAGAGAGAGAGAGAGAGAGAGAGAGAGAGGGAGGAGAGAAAGGGAGAGAAGAGAGGGAGAGAAGAGGAGAGAGGAAGGGAGAGAAGAGAGAGAGAGGAAGGAGAGAGAAGAGGAGAGAAGAAAGGGAGGAGAGAGAGAGAAAGGGAGGAGAGAGAGAGGAAGGGAGAGAAGAAAGGGAGAGAGAGGAGGAGAAGGGAGAGAAAGGGAGGAGAGAAGAGAAGGGAGAGAAGGAGAGGAGAGAGAAAGGGAGAGGAGAGAGGAGGGAGAGAAGAAAGGGAGAGAGAGAGAGGAAGGGAGAGAAAGGGAGAGAGAAGGGAGGGAGGGAGAGGAGAGAGAGAAAGGAAGGAGAAGAGAGAGAGAGAGAAAGGGAGAGAAGAAAGAGGAGAGAGAGAAGGGAGAGAGAAGGAGGGAGAGAGAAAGGGAGAGAGAGAGAGAGAGAAGGGAGAGAGAGAGAAGGGAGAGAGAGAGGAAGGGAGAGAAGAGAGAGAGAGGAAGGGGAGAGAAGAGGGAGAGAGGAAGGAGAGAAGAGAGGAGAGAAGGGAGAGAGAGAGGGAGAGAGGAGAGAGAGAGAGAGGAAGGAGAGAGAGAGGAGAGAGAGGAAGGGAGAGAAGAAGGGAGAGAGAGAGGAAGGAGAGAGAAGGAGGAAGAGAGAGTGGAGGAGAGGGAAGGAGAGAAGAAAGGGAGGAGAGAGAGGAAAGGGAGAGAGAGAAAGGGAGAGAGAAGAAGGGAGAGAGGGGAAGGAGTGAAGAAGGAGAGAGAGAAAGGAGAGAAGAAAGGGAGAGAGAGAGAGGAAGGGAGAGAAAGGGAGAGAAAAAGGGAGAGAGAGAAGGGAGAGAAGAAAGGGTGAGAGAGAGAGAAAGGGAGAGAAGAAAGGGAGGGAGAGGGAGAACGTGAGAGAAGAATGGGAGAGAGAGAGAACGTGAGAGAAGAATGGGAGAGAGAGAGAGAAAGGGAGAGAAGAATGGGAGAGAGTGAGAGAAAGGGAGAGAAGAATGGGAGAGAGAGAGAGAGAGAAAGGGAGAGAAGAAAGGGAGGGAGAGGGAGAGAAAGGGAGAGAAGAATGGGAGCGAGAGAGTGAAAGGGAGAGAGAGCAGAAAGGGAGAGAAAGAGAGAGAGTAGAAAGGGAGAGAAGAATGGGAGAGAAAGGGAGAGAAGAAAGAGAGAGAGAGAAAGTGGGAGAAGAATGGGACAGAGAGAGAAAGGGAGTGAAGGAAGGGAGAGAGAGGAAGCGAGAGAGAGTGGGAGGGAGAGAAGAAAGGGAGAGAGGGGAAAGGAGTGAAGAAAGGGAGAGAGAGGAAAGGAGAGAAGAAAGGGAGAGAGAGAGAGAAAGGGAGAGAAAAAGGGAGAGAGAGAGAGAAAGGGAGAGAAGAAAGGGAGAGAAGAAAGGGAGGGAGTGGAAGGGCGAGAGAGAGAGAGAGAAAAGGAGAGAAGAAAGGGAGGGAGAGGAGAAAGGGAGGGAGAGGGAAAGGGAGAGAAGAAAGGGAGGGAGAGAGAAAGGGAGAGGAGAAAGGGAGGGAGAGGGAGAGGGAAAGGAGAGGGAGAGAGAAAGGGAGAGAAGAGAGAGAGAGAGAGAGGAAGGGAGAGAAGAGAGAGAGAGAGGAAGGGAGAGAAGAGAGAGAGAGAGGAAGGGAGAGAAGAAAGGGAGAGAGAGAGAGAAAAGGAGAGAAGAAAGGGAGGGAGAGAGAAAGGGAGAGGAGAAAGGGAGGGAGAGGGAAAGGGAGAGAGAGAGAGGAAGGGAGAGAAGAAAGGGAGAGAAGAGAGAGAGAGGAAGGGAGAGAAGAGAGAGAGAGGAAGGGAGAGAAGAGAGAGAGAGGAAGGGAGAGAAGAGAGAGAGAGGAAGGGAGAGAAGAGAGAGAGAGAGGAAGGGAGAGAAGAGAGAGAGAGAGGAAGGGAGAGAAGAGAGAGAGAGAGGAAGGGAGAGAAGAGAGAGAGAGAGGAAGGGAGAGAAGAGAGAGAGAGAGGAAGGGAGAGAAGAGAGAGAGAGAGGAAGGGAGAGAAGAGAGAGAGAGAGGAAGGGAGAGAAGAGAGAGAGAGGAAGGGAGAGAAGAGAGAGAGAGAGGAAGGGAGAGAAGAGAGAGAGAGAGGAAGGGAGAGAAGAGAGAGAGAGAGGAAGGGAGAGAAGAGAGAGAGAGAGGAAGGGAGAGAAGAGAGAGAGAGAGGAAGGGAGAGAAGAGAGAGAGAGAGGAAGGGAGAGGAGAGAGAGAGAGGAAGGGAGAGAAGAGAGAGAGAGAGGAAGGGAGAGAAGAGAGAGAGAGGAAGGGAGAGAAGAGAGAGAGAGAGGAAGGGAGAGAAGAGAGAGAGAGGAAGGGAGAGAAGAGAGAGAGAGAGGAAGGGAGAGAAGAGAGAGAGAGAGGAAGGGAGAGAAGAGAGAGAGAGAGGAAGGGAGAGAAGAGAGAGAGAGAGGAAGGGAGAGAAGAGAGAGAGAGAGGAAGGGAGAGAAGAGAGAGAGAGAGGAAGGGAGAGAAGAGAGAGAGAGAGGAAGGGAGAGAAGAGAGAGAGAGAGGAAGGGAGAGAAGAGAGAGAGAGAGGAAGGGAGAGAAGAGAGAGAGAGAGGAAGGGAGAGAAGAGAGAGAGAGAGGAAGGGAGAGAAGAGAGAGAGAGAGGAAGGGAGAGAAGAGAGAGAGAGAGGAAGGGAGAGAAGAGAGAGAGAGAGGAAGGGAGAGAAGAGAGAGAGAGAGGAAGGGAGAGAAGAGAGAGAGAGAGGAAGGGAGAGAAGAGAGAGAGAGAGGAAGGGCGACAAGAGAGAGGAAGAGAGCGAGAGAAAGGGAGAGACGAAAGGGAATGAGAAAGAGAGAAAGGGAGAGACGAAAGGGAGCCAGAGAGAGAGCGAAAGAGAGAGAGAGAGAGAGCGAAAGAGAGAGAAGAGAGAGAGAGAGGAAGGGAGAGAAGAGAGAGAGAGAGGAAGGGAGAGAAGGGAGAGAAGAGAGAGAGAGAGGAAGGGAGAGAAGAGAGAGAGAGAGGAAGGGAGAGAAGAGAGAGAGAGAGGAAGGGAGAGAAGAGAGAGAGAGAGGAAGGGAGAGAAGAGAGAGAGAGAGGAAGGGAGAGAAGAGAGAGAGAGAGGAAGGGAGAGAAGAGAGAGAGAGAGGAAGGGAGAGAAGAGAGAGAGAGTGAAAGAGAGAGAGAGAGGAAGGGAGAGAAGAGAGAGAGGAAGGGAGAGAAGAGAGAGAGAGAGGAAGGGAGAGAAGAGAGAGAGAGAGGAAGGGAGAGAAGAGAGAGAGAGAGGAAGGGAGAGAAGAGAGAGAGAGAGGAAGGGAGAGAAGAGAGAGAGAGAGGAAGGGAGAGAAGAGAGAGAGAGAGGAAGGGAGAGAAGAGAGAGCGAGAGGAAGGGAGAGAAGAGAGAGAGAGGAAGGGCGACAAGAGAGAGAGAGAGGAAGGGAGAGAAGAGAGAGAGAGAGGAAGGGAGAGAAGAGAGAGAGAGAGGAAGGGAGACAAGCAGGAGGGAGAGAGGAAGGGAGAGAAGAGAGAGAGAGAGGAAGGGCGACAAGAGAGAGGGAGAGAGGAAGGGAGCGAGAGAAAGGGAGAGACGAAAGGGAATGAGAAAGAGAGAAAGGGAGAGACGAAAGGGAGCCAGAGAGAGAGCGAAAGAGAGAGAGAGAGGAAGGGAGAGAAGAGAGAGAGAGAGGAAGGGAGAGAAGAGAGAGAGAGAGGAAGGGAGACAAGCAGGAGGGAGAGAGAAAGGGAGAGAAGAGAGAGAGAGGAAGGGAGAGAAGAGAGAGAGAGAGAGAGGAAGGGAGAGAAGAGAGAGAGAGAGAGAGAGGGGAAGGGAGAGAAGAAAGGGAGCGAGAGAAAGGGAGAGACGAAAAGGAGTGAGAGAGAGAGAAAGGGAGAGACGAAAGGGAGCCAGAGAGAGAGCGAAAGGGAGAGAGAGAGAGAGAGAAAGGGAGGGAGTGAAAGGGAGAGGGAGAGAAGAAAGGGAGAGAGAGAGAGAGAAAGGGAGAGAAGAAAGGGAGGGAGTGAAAGGGAGAGAAGAAAGGGAGAGACAGAGAGAAAGGGAGAGAAGAAAAGGAGGGAGTGAAAGGGTGGGAGTGAAACGGAGAGAGAGAGAGAAAGGGCGAGAAGAAAGGGAGGGAGAGGGAGAGAGAGAGGGAGCGAAGAAAGGGAGGGAGAGGGAGAGAAAGGGAGAGAAGAAAGGGTGAGAGAGAAGAATGGGAGAGAGAGAGAGAGGGAGAGAAGAATGGGAGAGAGAGAGAGAGAAAGGGAGAGAAGAATGGGAGGGAGAGGGAGAGAAGAAAGGGAGCGAGAGAGTGAAAGGGAGCGAGAGAGTGAAAGGGAGAGAGTAGAAAGGGAGAGAAAGAGAGAGAGAGAAAGGGAGAGAGCGAGAGAAAGGGAGAGAAGAATGGGAGAGGAGAAAGGGGGAGAAGAATGGGAGAGAGAGAGAAAGGGAGAGAGAGGAAGTGAGAGAGAGTGGGAGTGAGAGAAGAAAGGGAGAGAGGGGAAGGGAGTGAAGAAAGGGAGAGAGAGGAAAGGAGAGAAGAAAGGGAGAGAGAGAGAGAAAGGGAGAGAAAAAAGGGAGAGAGAGAGAGAGAGAGAAAGGGAGAGAGGAAAGGGAGAGAGAGAAAGGGAGCGAGAGAAAGGGAGAGACGAAAGGGAGTGAGAGAGAGAGAGGAAGGGAGAGAAGAGAGAGAGAGAGGAAGGGAGAGGAGAGAGAGAGGAAGGGAGAGAAGAGAGAGAGAGAGAGGAAGGGAGAGAAGAAAGGGAGCGAGAGATAGGGAGAGACGAAAGGGAGTGAGAGAGAGAGAAAGGGAGAGATGAAAGGGAGCCAGAGAGAGAGAGCGAAAGGGAGAGAGAGAGAAAGGGAGGGAGTGAAAGGGAAGAAGTGAAAGAGAGAGAGAGAAAGGGAGAGAAGAAAGGGAGGGAGTGAAAGGGAGAGAAGAAAGGGAGAGACAGAGAGAAAGGGAGAGAAGAAAACGAGGGAGTGAAAGGGTGAGAGTGAAAGGGAGAGAAGAAAGGGAGGGAGAGAGAGAGAGAGGGAGCGAAGAAAGGGAGGGAGAGGGAGAGAAGAAAGGGAGGGAGAGGGAGAGAGAGAGGGAGCGAAGAAAGGGAGGGAGAGAAAGGGAGAGAAGAAAGGGTGAGAGAGAGAGAACGTGAGAGAAGAATGGGAGAAAGGGAGGGAGAGAAGAAAGGGTGAGAGAGAGAGAACGTGAGAGAAGAATGGGAGAGAGAGAGAGAGAGAAAGGGAGAGAAGAATGGGAGAGAGAGAGAGAAAGGGAGAGAAGAATGGGAGAGGGAGAGAGAAAGGGAGAGAAGAATGGGAGAGAGAGAGAGAGAAAGGGAGAGAAGAAAGGGAGGGAGAGGGAGAGAAAAGGTGAGAAGAAAGGGAGCGAGAGAGTGAAAGGGAGAGAGAGAAGAAAGAGAGAGAGTATAAAGGGAGAGAAAGAGAGAGAGAGAAAGAGAGAGAGAGAAAGGGAGAGAGAGAGAGAGAGAGAATGGGAGAGGAGAAAGGGAGAGAAGAAAAGGAGAGAGAGAAAGGGAGAGAAGAAAGGGAGAGAGAGAGAAAGGGGGAGAAGAATGGGAGAGAGAGAGAAAGGGAGTGAAGAAAGGGAGAGAGGAAGCGAGAGAGAATGGGAGGGAGAGAAGAAAGGGAGTGTGAGAAAGGGAGAGAAGAAAGGGAGGGAGTGGGAGAGAGAGTGTGAAAGGGAGAGAGGGAGGGAAGAAAGGGAGAGAGGGAGAGAAGAAATGGAGTGAAAGGGAGAGAGAGAGAAAGAGAGAGATGAAGGGGAGCGAGTGCGAGAGAGAAAGGGAGAGAAGAAAGGGAGCGAGAGAAAGGGAGAGACGAAAGGGAGTGAGAGAGAGATAGAGAAAGGGAGAGACGAAAGGGAGTGAGAGAGAGATAGAGAAAGGGAGAGACGAAAGGGAGTGAGAGAGAGAGAGAAAAAGGGAGAGAAGAAAGGGAGCCAGAGAGAGCGTGGAAGGGAGAGGAGAAAGGGAGCGAGAGAGAGAGAGAAAGGGAGAGGAGAAAGGGAGCGAGAGAGAGAGAGAAAAAGGGAGAGGAGAAAGGGAGCGAGAGAGAGAGAGAAAAAGGGAGAGGAGAAAGGGAGCGAGAGAGAGAAAGAAAAAGGGAGAGAAGAAAGGGAGTGAGAGTGAGAGAAAGGGATAGAAGAAAGGGAGCCAGAGAGAGAGCGGAAGGGAGAGGAGAAAGGGAGCCAGAGAGAAAGGGAGAGAAGAAAGGGAGCGAGAGAGAGAGAGAGAGATATGGAGGGTGAAGGTTCTTAGCATGCAAAAAGAGACTTTAACTTGAGAAGTTGTGACTTATTCAGCAAAGTCAACTTAACAGGGTAGAGGTTAGAAGAGAAGGAGGTGATATATTCTAATATGTGAAAACTCTGCCTCATTTTGATGATAAAGCTGTTGAAGCCTCCTTTATTTCGTTTGAAAAAATAGGCTAGGCAGGTGGAATGGTCTGAGGATTTATGGGTAATGCTAGTGCAGACTATACTGGTAAACAGACCTCGTGAGATATTTGGCGCACTGTCAGATGAGGTGTCAAGAGATTATGAAGTGGTTAAACAGTCACTGTGGGAAAAGATGTGGTAAAAGAAGCTAGGCCAATGGCATTAGTGACGGTAGTAAAGGATACCCCAAGAAGAGCTCAGGAGCTGCAGGAGAGTGCACAGCCTGGACAGGGGCTGGGTATGTAGTTAGTACCTGATCTCTACTGTGGGTAAAGTTTACTCAAAGGACAGGGGGAGAAGGACAAGCAGTTATCCATTTGAGAGATACGGGATCTAACCGTTTAAAGTGATGCCCTTTGGAATGAAGAATGCACCTGCCACATTCCATAGCCTCATGACCAGAGTTGTGGCTGGGTTAACAAACTGTGCAGTCTATTTGAACGATGTAGTGATCTTTCCTAAATCCTGGATAGATCACATGATACAGTTGGCAGAGCTCTTTGAACAACTATGAAAAGCAAAACTGGTGATAAACTTAAACAAAACTGAATTCACAAAAGCAGAGGTGACGTTCTTGGGACATAACATCGGTCATGGAAGGTTGACCCCACAGAATGAAAGACAGTCCATCGAGGAATTTCCACGACCAACCTCGAGGTGCTCCGATTCTTAGGACTCAGCGGATTATCTTGGAAGTTTGTTCCAAACTTCAACAGTGTAGAGGCACCATTAACTGATTTGCTGAAGAAGTGCACGAAGTTTCAGTGGACAGAACAACGCCAGCAGGCATTCAACCATTTGAAAGCCATATTAATCACCAAACCAGTTTTAGCTACACCAAACTTTTCAAACCTTTTTAAAGTCACCATCGATGCTAGTGACATAGGAGTTGTCCTGCTACAGAATGATGTGGATGAGATTGAACTACCAGTTCAATCCACGATCCTACTCCATGATTGAAAAAGAACTATTGAGTTTGATACTGGACTTACAGCATTTTAATGTGTATGTCATGAGCAGTTGGTTAGCACCAGGGTCCCAGGTTCGATTCCAGCCTTGGCGACTATCTGTGTGGAGTTTGCACATTCTCCCCGTGTCTGCGTGGGTTTCCTCCGGGTGCTCCGGTTTCCTCCCACAGTCCAAAGATGTGCAATTCAGGTGAATTGGCCATGCTAAATTACCCATAGTGTTAGGTGCATTAATCAGAGGGAAATGGGTCTGGGTGGATTACTCTTCGGAGGGTCAGTGTGGACTGGTTGGGCCGAAGGGCCTGTTTCCACACTGTAGGGAATCTAATCTAATCTAATTTGTCGGAGACAGTTGTGTTTGCGGATCACAATCCTCTTACATTCTCAGGAGCTTTAAAGACAAGAATATGAGACTATTTCATTGGAGTCTTATGTCACAGGCTTTTAATTTCAAAATCGTACATGTTGCATGTCATAAGAATATAATTGCAGATGCGCTATCGTGGAGTTAACTGATAAAGTTTAGGTCTGATTTATATTTATTTAGTGTTTTATATATACATATAATATATAGGAAGATGTTAAGGTGAACTTAGATTAAAATTATCTGTATGTTCTGGCAATGTGTTTAAAGTATCGAAGAATAAATGTATAGAAGACTGTTTATGTGATCAAGGATAGTCAGCATGGTTTTGTGAAGGGCAGGTCGTGCCTCACAAACCTTATTGAATTCTTTGAGAAGGTGACTAAGGAGGTGGACGAGGGGAAAGCAGTAGATGTGGTGTATATGGATTTTAGTAAGGCTTTTGATAAGGTTCCCCATGGTAGACTAATGCAAAAAATACGGAGGTATGGCATTGAGGGTGAGTTGGAGGTTTGGATTAGGAGTTGGCTGGCTGGAAGAAGACAGAGGGTAGTAGTTGATGGCAAAGGTTCATCTTGGAGTGCTGTCACTAGCGGTGTTCCGCAAGGATCTGTTTTGGGACCATTGCTGTTTGTCATTTTTATAAATGACCTGGAGAAGGGGTTAGAAGGTTGGGTGAGCAAGTTTGCGGATGATACGAAAGTCGGAGGAGTGGTAGACAGTGAGGAAGGATGTGGCAGGTTACAGCGGGATATAGATAAGCTGCAGAACTGGGCAGAAAGGTGGCAAATGGAGTTCAATGTAGCTAAGTGTGAGGTGATTCATTTTGGTAAGAGTAATAAAAAGATGGGGTACTGGGCTAACGGTCGGATACTTGGTAGTATGGATGAGCAGAAAGATCTTGGTGTCCATGTACACAAATCTTTGAAAGTTGCCACCCAGGTAAATAGTGCGGTGAAGAAGGCATATGGCGTACTGGCTTTTATTGGTAGAGGAATTGAGTTCCGGAGTACTGAGGTAATGTTGCAGTTGTATAAGACTCTGGTGCGGCCGCATCTGGAGTATTGTGTGCAGTTTTGGTCCCCATACTATAGGAAGGATGTGGAGGCACTGGAACGGGTGCAGAGGAGGTTTACCAGGATGTTGCCTGGTATGGTAGGAAGATCGTATGAGGAAAGGCTGAGGCACTTGGGGCTGTTTTCATTGGAGAAAAGAAGGTTTAGGGGTGACTTGATAGAGGTGTACAAGATGATTAGGGGTTTAGATAGGGTCGACAGTGAGAATCTTTTTCCATGTATGGAGTCAGCTATTACAAGGGGGCATAGCTTTAAATTAAGGGGGGGGTAGGTATAGGACAGATGTTAGGGGTAGATTCTTTACTCAGCGAGTCGTGAGTTCATGGAATGCCCTGCCGGTAGCAGTGGTGGACTCTCCTTCATTATGGGCGTTTAAACGTGCATTGGATAGGCATATGGAGGATAGTGGGCTAGTGTAGGTTAGGTGGGCTTGGATCGGCGCAACATTAGGGCCAAAGGGCCTGTACTGCGCTGTATTCTTTTATGTTCTAATAAATGAAGCCACCTTTTCATTATGGTTCATCTTTTCATAAGGAGGGAGGCGTTATGATGGTGTAAGGGGTACTGTACCTTTAAGAGAGTTAAAAGCCAGCAGAACTACCTGGTACAGCACCAAGTGTTCTGAATAAGGTAACAATGTAATATTTGGTCAAACAGCTAGATTAGCTGATTGCCTGGAAACGACAAAATAAATTAAAATTCAGCCAATCAGTTTACCATATACCTCAAAAATACCAAACTCCAATCAAGTTTGAATTTAGTATATTGGCAACATTAAAAGCCAATGACACAAACCAATGCTTTCGGGGTAAAGACCAAGAAAACTTGAACAGTTGAGGGAGAACTGCCAAGCTGCCAACACATGCAGACTGTCCAGAGAATAGCTCTCTTAAAGGTACCTTTATTGATCAGTGACCTGTGAAATAGAAATCCCTAAGAAGAAGAAAAGAAGATACAGGCTACAAGGTTAGATGGCATTGAGGCTGACAAAGGGGAGGGTTTGAGGAGAAAGTGAGGACTGCAAATGCTGGAGATCAGAGCTGAAAATGTGTTGCTGGAGAAGCGCAGCAGGTCAGGCAGCATCCAGGGAACAGGAGAATCGACGTTTCGGGCATAAGCCCTTCTTCAGGAATGGGGAGGGTTTCGCAATTTTGGAAGATCTGAAAGTAGATAAGACCCCTAGCCGATTGGGATTTATCCTTGGATTCTCTGGGAATCCAGAGAGGAGATTGCAGAGCCTTTGGTTGATCTTTATGTCATCATTGTTGACAGGAGTAGTGCCAGAAGACTGGAGAATAGCAAACATTGTTCCCTTGTTTAAGAAGGGGAGTCCGGACAACCCTGGTAATTAAAGGCCAGTGAGTCTTACTTCAGTTGTGGGTAAGGTGCTGGAAAATGTTATAAGAGATAGGATTGATAATCAGCTAGAAAGGAATAATTTGATTAGGGATAGTTAACACAGTTTTGTGAAGAGTAGGTCGTGCCTCACTAACCTTATTGAGTTCTTCCAGAAAGTGACAAAACAGGTGGATGAAGGTAATGCAGTTGATGTGGTATATATGGAGATGGAAATGTGTTGCTGGAGAAGCGCAGCAGGTCAGGCAGCATCCAGGGAACAGGAGAATCGACGTTTCGGGCATTAGCCCTTCTTCGGGCTAATGCCCGAAACGTCGATTCTCCTGTTCCCTGGATGCTGCCTGACCTGCTGCGTTTCTCCAGCAACACATTTCCATCTCTGATCTCCAGCATCTGCAGACCTCATTTTCTCTTCGTGGTATATATGGACTTCACTAAAGCGCTTGATGTGATTCTACACAGTAGGCTATTGCACAAAATATGGAGTTTCAGGCTTGAAGGTGATTTAGCAGTTTGGATCAGAAATTGGCTAGCTGAAAGAAGACAGAGGGTGGTTGATGGGAAATGTTCATCCTGGAGCTCTGTTACCAGTGGTCTGCCGCTGGTTGTGGGGCCACTGCTGTCATTTTCATAAATGATCTGGATGTGGACGTAGAAGGATGGGTTACTAAGTTTGCGGATTACACTAAGGTAGGCAGAGTTGTGGATAGTGCCGAAGGATGCTGTGGGTTACAAAGGGACATAGATAAGATGCAAGCTGGGCTGAGAAGTGGCAAATGGAGTTTAATACGGAAAAGTGTGCGGTATTCACTTCGGAAGAAGTAACAGGCATGCAGAGTATTGGACTAATGGTAAAATTCTTGGCAGTGTAGATGAACAGAGAGATATCGGTATCCAGGTGCATAAATCCCTGAAAGTTACCACCTAGATTGATAGGGTTGATACGGCATATGGTGTGTTGGCGTTTATTGGTAGGAGGATTGAGTTACGGAGCCATGAGGCCATGCTTCAGCTGTACAAGACACTGGTAAAGGCGCACCTGGAATATTGCATGCAGTTCTGGTCACCGCATTACAGGAAGGATGTGGATGCTTTGGAAAAGGTTCAGAGGAAATTTACTAGGATGTTGCCTGGTATAGAAGGAAGGTCTTACAAGGGAAGGCTGAGGGAACTGAGGCTGTTTTCGTTGGAGAGAAGAAGGTTGAGACGTGACTTAATCGAGACATATCAAATAATCAAAGTGTTAGATAAGGTGCATAGTGAGAGTCTTTTTCCTCAGATGGTGAAGGACATAACTTAAAATTGAGGGGTGATAGATTTAGGACAGATATCGGGGTAGTTTCTTTATTCAGAGAGTAGTAGGGGCTTGGATCGCACTCTCTGCAGCAGTAGTAGACTCATTAACATTAAGGGCATTTAAATGTGCATTGAACATACATATGGATAATAACGGAACAGTGTAGATGAGATGGGCATCAGATTAATTTCACAGGTTGGCGCAACATTGAGGGCTGAAGGTTCTGTACTGTGCTGTAACGTTCTATGTACTAAGATAGAGAGAGATATGAAGAGAAGATTCGATAGCTGGCTGCTTTTGAAATTTAAATTTTTGGTAAATCTTAATCAGTGGTTTTATCGGACTAGTATTGTAGAAGGGGAAGGTTAAAAAAAAGAGGTTAGAGAAAGGAGTTTTAATTAGTTATTAGTTACTTATTTTCTATTCTACTTTAAGAAATAAAGTTGTTAATTTTTACTTTAAATAGTAACCTTTGGGATAGTTCTTAGCCTCTCAAATTTTCACAGATTACTGCACGGGATAAATCTTTTCCGTGTTGCTGGTTTAAATTAAGCAGGGAGGTTTACTGTGTCGCAACAATACCCTGTTCATGCATTCTCCTGATACCCTTTGATCCTTTTAGCCCCAAGAACTACATGTACCCTTCTTGAAAGCACTCAATGTTTCGGTATCAACCACTCTCTGTGGCAGAGAATTTGACAGACTCGCCTCTTTGGTTGAAGACATTTCTTGTCATCTCAATCCTAAGCAGTTTAGCCCATTTCCTTAAACTGCTACCTCTGATTCTGGACTCCCTAGTCATCAGGAATATCCTTCATATGCTCACCCTGTCTAGTCTTGTTAGCATTTTGTAGGTTCCTATGAGATCCCCCCCCTCATTCTTCTAAACTCCAGTGAATATCATCTGTCTTCAGACATCAGTCCTGCCATCCTCGGAATCAGTCTGGTAAACGTTTCATTGCACTCCCTTCACAGCCAGACTGTTCTTCATCAGATAAAGAGACCAAAACTGTTTACACACTACAGTATTGTCTCACCAATGCCCTGTACAATTACAGCAAAGCAGTTCTTGTACTCCAATCCTCTCACTCTGAAGATCAACACACCATTTGCCTTCTTCACTACCTGCTGCACCTGTATGCTGACTTTCAGCACTTGGTGTGCAACGACACCGACGTCTTGTTGCACCTCCCCTTTTCTATTGTATCGCCATTTTAATCCGCCTTCTTGTTTTTGCTACCAAAGTGGATAATGCCTCATTTATGCACATTATATATCATCAACCATGCATTCGCCCACTCACTCAGCTTATCCAAATCACACGGAAACATCTCTGCAACCTCCTCTCAGTTCATCAACCTGCCCAGCTTTGTGTTATCTGCCAACACAAGGTATTGCCAGATATTGCCATTAGTTAGTTTACCAAAATCATTAATATATATTGTGAATATCTGTGGTCCAAGCACTGATGCCTACGGTAAACTACTGGTCACTGCTACTCAGAAAAATATTCTCCATTTATTCCTACCCTTTGTTTTCTGTCTGCCAACCAGTTCTCTTCAGTGCACCACCCCACCACCATGTGATTTAACTTTAAGTGCTATGCTCTTATGTGAATCCTTTGAAAGTCCAAGTGCACCACATCTGCTGGCTTCCCCTCACCAACTCTACCAGTTACACCACAAAATTTTCCAGTAGATTTGCCATGCATGATTTCCCTTTTGTAAATCCATGCTGACTCTGTATAATCCTGTTTTCCAAACACTCTGCTATTAAATCTTTTATAATGGACTCTAGTGTTTTCCCTGCTACCAGTGTCAGGCTAACTATAATTCTCTGTTTTCCCCTTGTATCATTTTTTTATATAGTGTGCTTACATTAGCTACCCTCAAGTCCTTAGGGACTGTTCACTATTCTATAACATCTTGAAAGATGATCAGCACAATCACTATTTGTAGGGCTGCTTCCTTAAAGTAGACAATCCACCTTAAATGTTTGCCACTATCTATCCACTGTTCCCACAGTATCACAGCCAGCTTGTACCTCATATAATTGTAGTTTCCTTTATTTTGATTCCGCACCCAAGTCTCAGAATCAACAACATCAATCTTTATCTTAATGTAGCATTCTGTTATCTTATGGCCACGGTAATAACTCTGAAGCAGACTGGAAAGGAACATCATTTATTGTTGAAGACCAAAATAAAGCCACTACTCATGATGTAAGAAGGCTAATCCCAGTCTGGGACAAACAGAGATATTTTCTCATCAGTCTGCTCAGAGGTGTTGTGATGTACCCCTCAAGCTGGTGGTACTTGAACCTGGGCCTCCCGGTTTAAAGGTAGGGACATTACCAATGTACCAAAAGAGTGCTTAAGTCTGCTTTTTTCTTGTCATACCCAGAAATGCTATCACACACAACTAACAGCTTTCCCACTATCCAGTCACCATGATTGGGTTTCTTTTATGGATGTTTTCTAATCAACCTGATTTTGGTCTGCATTTTGAAAAATTTTCGAATCAACCAGTTCAGAGTTGCTATCACACAGCTATGGAGCAGGTGGAATTTGAACCTAGGCCTCCACAGCCCAGAGGTAGGGACACTGTCACTTTTTATATCCAGAAATATCATTACCCCCAACCAAACTATTTTCCCATTACCAATCGCCATGACTTACCTTTGTTTTTCTTTAAACAACAAACCACCATCAGTAATCACTGTAGTCAATTATTGTAGCAAATATTAAAAGCAAAACCCATTCTGGGTAATGTGAACTATCAAAGTGAAGTGAGGGTAAGGGGAGCAAGAAGGAGCTAAATCAAATGGAGTTGGAGAAGGAAATAAAGTATTATACACTTAGCAGTGACCACCTTTAAAGGCATCAAGAGCATTGATGGGACACAGTGTGCTGCCTCTCCAAGGACACCCAGGCACAAGCATAAGTGGAAAGAGACTACCACTGTTTGTTTATTTTGTTTTACCACTCTATAAAAGTTCTATTGCCTGTTACCAGGGGAACTTATTTTCAACAATTCATAAAGAGGAGAATATGTGGACTGCAGCTGCTGGAGATCAGAGTCAAAAGTGTGGCACTGGAAAAGCACAGCAGGTCAGGCAGCATCCAGCGTTTTGAGCATAAGCTCTTCAGGAATGTAGGGGGGGTCTCAAGGGGGCTGACGCTGGGGGGAAGGTAGCTAGGAAAGCGATAGGTAGATGAAGGTAGTGGGTGATAGTGATAACCCTCTGCCCGAACCTACCATCATCATCCCCCTCCCCCGCACCTTCATCTACCTATCGCATTCCTAGCTACATTCCCCCCAGTCTCAGCCCCCTACTATTTATCTCCTTTGGCACCCCCACCCCCTCCACGCTCCTGATGAAGAGCTTATGTTTGAAGTGTCAACCCTCCTGCTCCTCGGAAGCTGCCTAATCTGCTGTGGTTTTCCAGCCCCACATTTTTGACTCAAGCTTCATGAAGAAGCGGCACAGTAGCTCAGTGGTTAGCACTGCTACCTCACAGCACCAGGGACCCGGGTTCGATTCCAGCCTTGGGCGACTGTCTACGTGGAGTTTGCACGTTTTCCCCGTATCTGCGTGGGTTTCCTCCCAGCATCCAAAGATGTGCAGGTTAGGTGAATTAGTGAGGGGTAAATGTAGGGTAATAAGGGATTGGGTTAGGTGGCTCTTTGGAGGATCGGTGTGGACTAGTTGAGCTAAAGGGCCTGTTTCCACACTGCAGGGATTCTATGATTCTATGACGACATTAATTAGTGATCTCCCATGGGCATGTAAGGGTTATCACAGTCCCAATTAATTCCCAGTTTTCTTTTATTCATTCACGGGATGTGGGCTTAACTGGCTAGGTCGGCATTTATTGCCCATCCCTAACTGCACACAGGGTGGTTAAGTTTCAACCACATGGCTGCCTGAAGTCACATGCCAAATCAGGTAAGGACGGCAGTTCCTTTCTTGAACGACATCGGTGTACCAGATGGGTTCCAACAATCAACAATAAATTTGTGGTTATCATTCGACTCTTAAATTGCAATTTTTTGTTGAATTCACATCCTACCATCTGCTGTGGCAGGATTTGAACCCATGTCCCCAGAACATTACCTGGGATTCTGGATTAATGTCCAGCAATAATACCATTAGGCCATCACGTCCTTTCTTCAGATATAATACCCAGTCTAGAATGGTTTGTCTTATGGTTCATTCCTCAATATTTTGATCCAGAAAACCATCTCATAGCCAATCCAGGAGTTCCTCCGAAATGGCATTGTTACTGATTTGATTTGCCCAATCCACATACAGATTAAAGTTGCCCATGATTATAGCTGTATTTTTATTGTTTGTATCTCTAATTACCAGTTTAATCTCTAATTACCAGTTTCCCCTATGTTACCACTGAAGTTGGGGAGTATTTTTACAATCCCCACTCTTGTTTTCGGCCTTTGGTGTTTCAAAATTCTACCCATACAGATTCCACTTCACCAGAACTAACATCCTTTCTCACTATTGTGTTAATGTCCTCTTTAATCAGCAGGGTAACCCACCTCCTTTTCCTCTTTGTGTGTCCTTCCTAAAACTGAATACCCCTTGATGTTTAGTTCCCATCCCTGGTCACCCTGCAGCCACGTCTCTGCTATTCTTACTGTTATCATTTCTGTTCATATCGATTTGCATGACCAGTTCATCAACTTGATTTCAAATATTCCACGCATTAAGACACAAGGCCGTAGTCTTGTCTTTTGAACATTTTTTGTTTCATTCACGTTTTATTGCACTGTGGCCTTGTTTGATTATTGCCCTTAAATTATCTGTGATCATTTGTTTTATGTTTTGATTTTTCCCTTGTTTTCCTCTCTTCTGTCTGCCGATATAGGTTCCTATCCCTCTGTCATTTTAGTTTAAACCCTTCCCAACTGCACTGGTCAACCCTCCTCCTAAGGTTAGGTGTTCCAGTCCTGTCCAGGTGCAATTGATCCAGCTTGTACCAGTCTCCCCTGTTTCTAGAAATACTCCCAATGACTCAAGAATCTGAAACCTTTCTTCTCGTACCATCTCTCCAGTCACGTATCAATCTGATGTATCCTTCTATTTCTACTTTAATTAGTACATGGCACGAGTACTAATCTTGACATCACTACCATTCAGCTCCGACTTGTTAACTGCTTTAACTCTCTGTCTTCTATTTTTAGGATCTCTTCCCTTTTATTTACCTATGTTGTTGGTACCGATGCGAACCACAACCACTGGCTGTTCTTCCTCCACCCTCCAGAAGATTCTGTAGCCACTTCAAGAAATCTTTGACAATATAGCAACCTGGAATCCCATTTGCAGGCACAGAAATATGTACCTACTCCCCACACAATTGAATCCTTATGAATGCCCTCACCCATATGTGCAGCAATGCCAACTGTGGTGCAATGAATTTAGTTGTTGCTACTTTCCTTGGAGGCACCTCCAGCAGTATACAAAGTGTATATCTGTTTTGCAGGGGAACAACCGCAGGAGACATCTGCACTGCCTGCCTAGTCGCTTTCCCTATCTCGGATCTTCCATTCCCTTTCTGTCCATGGAATCTTAGCCTGTGGAGTGACCACCTCTCCACCATATTTTCATCTTTGTCAATTGTCCACAGGGTTCCCAGCTGCAGGTCCAACTCTGAAACAACCTTCCATGAACTATAACTGGAGACACTTTCTGCATTCATTCTAGTTCCAGACACCAGACTCCCCTTATTAAGCAGGAGGAGCAAATCACAACTTTGAGCTCTCCTACCATGACTTACACCTTTAAATTGAACCTTTAGATTTCCATTAAAATCAAATAGTTTTAGTTACTCTAGAACCCTTCTCTGAACCTCTGCAATATTATTTTACAAATGATAAACCCAAAATAAATACCTTACAAACTATAAACAATAAAATAGTGTAAATAGTCACCCAACTTTACTTACATGATCAGTTGCTTCCTCTAATCCCACATCACCTTTTGGGCACACTTTCCAGGCAGCTTCATTGCGATGCTGACTCTAGGACAGTCTTCCCAGGCTGCTTCACTGCAAAGCTGACTCGAGGGCACTCTTCCCAGACTCCTTCACTACAATGCTGCTGCAGGACAGTCTTCCAAGAAAACCTGATTGCAGAAACAGGTTGTGATTATTCATGGTCGAAGAGTATGGTGCTGGAAAAGCACAGCGGTCACGCAGCATCCGAGGAGCAAGAGAATCGATGTTTCTAGCATAAGCCCTTCATCAGGATTCCTGATTGAAGAGCTTATGCTCGAAAAGTCAATTCTGCTGCTCCTTGGATGCTGTGCGACCTGCTGTGCTTTTCCAGCATCACACTCTTCAACTCTGATCTCCAGCATCTGCAATCCTCACTTTCTCCTGTGATTATTCATGCTTAATAATAGACTGAATTATGGTTTAGAAAATACTGTGTACTTTGAAATTCATGAGTTGTTTTTGACTTTTTGAATTGATAAGCTATTTCTATACATAATAATATATTGTGCAATTATTTTAGAGGTTCTGAGCTCTCACTTTGAACAGGATAAGAAAATACCAGTTTCTCCTTAACATGTGTTGTATCAGAGCCTCATTGGCTACAAGAACTGAGAGAAAAGAAGTCATGAAAAGGCTTGGTGTATTTTAATTCATAAGTAGCTAATAATAGGTGATGTGAGTGTTCGAAGACTGATGTGTCAAGCCATAGCATCATATTCCCTCAATCGCATCTGATAGCCAGCTGAAAATGCAGCATAGAAAGACAATAAACTGTTCAAAAGTGTTGTTTCCTTCATGGAGAAATGCTAATGTTCCCAAAAGTATTTGTTTCCAAATATTTCTTTGCAGATTGACAGTCATTACAATAAGTAGCTCTGTCGGATCATATCTCTTCAATTACAAACTGTAGGATTATTCGGAAAGAAAGGCTGGCATTTATATAGCAGCTTTCACAATCTTAGAACACCCCAAAGTACTTTTGAGCCAGTGAAGTACTTCTAAAATCATATTGTTGCGGTAAAATGGGAACTTGGGCAGCTAATTGCATGCAGAGAGCTCCCACAACAGCACTGTGGGAATGACAAAATTATTTGTTTTTGCAGTGTCAGCGTTTATTGACAAGAACACCAGGGAGAAATCCCCTGGTCTTCTTCAAAATAATGTCAAGTGATCATATATGGCCTTAGTTTAACCCACTAAATGAAAGAAAGTATCTCCAACAATGTAGTACTCCTTTAGGTCACCTCCACTTCCTGTACAATTGATTTACATTCTGGAAGCCCACAGTCCTTGGATCTGGTTCCTAACATTTAGGATTTTGAGTCCTTTTACTGCAGACCAGTAATAAATTCATATACTAGTTTCTCTGCTCCTAAGTCATGAGGCTACAGAGAACTTGTGGATCAGAATTAATGTGAAAGCAATTTCAAGACCTGCCAAGGTGGAATTATCACAAGCTGAAAAATTGTTATGGGTTTAGAGATTTTCCCAAATGCCAGGATTATTTTTACAGAAAAGAAAATTTACAATTCACAATTCCAAACCATAACCTAAGTTATTCCGAGAGTAGAAAGTGAGGACTGCAGATGCTGGAGATCAGAGCTGAAAATGTGTTGCTGGAAAAGCGCAGCAGGTCAGGCAGCATCCAAGGAACAGGAGAATCGACGTTTCGGGCATAAGCTTATGCCCGAAACGTCGATTCTCCTGTTCCTTGGATGCTGCCTGACCTGCTGCACTTTTCCAGCAACACATTTTCAGCTTATTCCGAGAGTAACAAAGTTTACAGAAATTGCTGTCAAACACCACTTATAAACTTGTCTTACATTTTACAATAAAAATGAATGAGAAAGATGATAAAGTCATAGGTATTATTTAAATGCCTCATTGTTCCTCGTAAGTGACCCTGAAAACACTTTATGGCTGCTTCGCCTCTTGAGTTTCCTGGGATACAAGCTTTGTTTTAGTTTCAGTTCTTTAGGTTTCACTTTTCTCTTGATTGTCCCTAATACATGAAGTAAAATCCCTCAGCCTGCTGTATCAATAATAGCTGGAGGCGTTGAGCCTGTGGAATCAAAAGCTGACAAAATATAGCTGGGAACTTTCAGGGTCCATAACCATTTTCTGCACCAATAGGCAAGGAGAAGCCTTAAATGTTCAAGCCCTTCAGGGTTTAACTATCAGCCTCTTAACATACTGGAGGATCTGAGTTTGCTGTGTGGCAGGGACAAGACCTGCCATCCACGGTCGCAGTTCCTTTTCGGCCTTAATTCAGAAATATGAGGTGCGAAGCATGGAGTGTGGTGAGCCGAAACTCATCACATTGCCCAAAGACTACTTCATTTGTAGCTTCTCAAGAAGTAAGTGCTCCACTACACACACACACACACACACACACAAACCCAGCCCCAGAAAACTGGATCTCCTTGAGCAACAGAAAGGAAAATGAAGACCTAATTTCTTTTTCCTGTGTTTCTCAGCTGAAGACTAAGTGCAAAGTAGAGAATCTGTTGTCACTGCTTGCTCACTTGCATTGGTAAAAGTGGTCCAATGCATCCCAATTCAGTATCCCGCTCGCCCAATCTATTCTGATCTAGCTGGATCCAGTCAGGGTTGTTACAATTTGCTCAAGAGCCCATGATATACTGGTGATTATTCAAAATCTATTATTAATCATTGAAGCACTCGAGAATGGAATTAGAAGCAATCATAAAATAGCACAAAAGAAGAAATCTAATTGGATGCACTCAATCAAGAACATTCAGACAATAATGAACTGACATTCAAATCTGAAAGAACAGGGCAATATTTTTGTCTCCCTCTTGAATCACCAAAAATGATTTTTTTTTTTAGACCAAATCATCCATCAAGTTACTTGTGATGTTGCCTTTGAATGAGGCGATATGGGTTCAAGCCACATTCCACAACATAATCTGCACTGTATTTTAGTGGTTGACTTAATGCTGGAATTGCTGTTTGCAGGAGATCTTAACTCCATGTCATGTCAGGGTGTAAAATGGAATTCCCATCACATCATGCAAGAAAGCCAATTTTCTTCCCAGTACCATTCATTCAGCAATGCCAAACTTTGATGAACTAGAGAATGTTTGACCAAATTTTCCAAATAAAGGCCATAATGCACAGATTGAATGTTCTGATGAATTTGTTACATGGAAAATGCAGATGGGGCTGACTGCCCAATCTCGCAAGGCTGTGAAATATTTGGCACTCTAGTGTTCTGAATTGCTGATCAGGAAACCAAGCCCTTCCACTACTTGGAACCATTTCTAGAAACCAGCACATAAATGCAAACATAATCCCTTAAACCAATTCTCCCCTTCTTTCATTCTTTCATGCGATATAAGCATCACTGGCAAGACCAGCATTTATTTCCCATCTCTAATTGGCCTTATATTGGCAGTAAGCCGCCACCTTGAACCGCTGGAGCCTATCTAGTATAGGCAGACCCACAGTGCTGTTAGAAACAATGTCCTGGCATTTTAGCAGTGAAAGATCCGTGAAGTAATTCCAAATCAGGATCATATGTAAATTGGAGGGAAACTTGCATGTCACTGCGTTCCTAAGCATTTTCTGCTATTTTTCTAAAAGATAGTGTTGTAAATTGTCTGTACAATCAGTTCTGCGATAACACAGTAGTTCCGTTCTTGTGCAACCCTTAGACATGTGGTCTAAGAAAATCATGTAATAGTAGTACCATTTAAACTGAAGTGGGAGATGGCATGGGGCAGGGTGACACTAGGCACACGGACACACAAGATGGCCGCTGAGCCATAAGTTGGCCAGTTCACACACAAGATGGCCAATGGACCACAATATGGAAAGAGATAGTAGAGAGAACATAGATACTGCTTGGGGCCACCAAAATGCCAGCACAATGCACTCTCAACCTAATTGATTTGTCTAATGCAGGTGGGGGAGAGAGAATACGCATGAGTAGTGTACACGGCCCACCGAAGTGTCTGGATCCAGCCTACACCTCTGATAGAAATGCTAAGTGTTTGATACAGACTCTGAAACTGACAATTACTGCACTGAAATTAACAAAGGCTGAGCTGGAACCGACAATGACTGCACCAAAACTATCAACAATTCTGCACTGTTTAAACAAACTATGTTACAAAGACAGTAACCTCGTCACTAATCTATTATATTTCAAAACGTATAAAAGTTTCTTGATGTGTTCTGGGTTGAGAGAGAACTCACAGCTGACCACTGTGCTGTTGGTATTTTCCTCTCCCCTGAGCTCCGGTATTTCCTTGTACAATAAACTCTGTTGTTGAACCCTGACTCTGACTCCAAGGCTGGTGATTTTCCCCACAACAAAGCTAATAGGGCCGGAATCACATTATAACCAACATGCGCTTTAAATGTTTATACTACAGAAACAGTGTCCCTTATTTATCAATCGTGTTAGTGAATTCTTTTTAAGAAAACACACGTTATAGCACAATGACCTGCATATTATTTATATTAAGGATTAAAAATGTAGAGTTTCATCTTGAGGTGATTTGGTAGTTGTTTACTTTCAATTTGTTTTATTCTTGCTTTCCTATGTTTGTAAGCAAGGCTTAAACATTTGACCAAGCTTACCAGCTTTTAGAAACAACAAAGCCCTGAGGTTGCTGTGGAGGTAATTGCTGAGGGCATGGCTATGTTTTAAATGAACAATATGGTGGGCTTTGGTTTTAAAAAAATCAGTAAGCATAGGAAGGCTGGACTTGGAGTTGCTGAAACATGGCTCACTGTGTTTAACCAAAGAACTTCACTTTGTATGTTAAGAGAGAAAGGTTCAGGAGAATTGATTAGGACCATGTAGCTCTGCAAAGAGAAACGTTCAGCTGCTGGAAATGGGCACCAACAGAATGTCTACTTGTGTCTAGTGGGTCATGCCTTGTGAATGTTAGCAATGCATTTGTTGGAAACAGAAAGCCATATTGGTATGGGGGGGGTATGCCACATAACTGAGCTGACACTTGATCTTTGAAAGAAAAGCCATCCTCAAGAATAGAAAACTAAAAAACTATTCATCTCTACTTTGGAACCCAAATTCCAAATAATAAAAACATTTTATAAACTTGTTTCACAATACAGGCTGCTCAGTATCTGAGGAGTTGTGAGTGGTACTGATGACAACCATGGATCTTCAGTAGCTCAAACGTTACACACATCCGACCCTATCACAACATTTTCATAATGTGTTATGAAATAAAGTAGGTATGATATGAAATAGGTTAAATGAATAGCTGCATTTTAGGGCAGCTAGATAAGTGCATTTGAAGAAAGAAATAGAAGATTATTGCTGATAGAGTTAGAGGAAAAGGTGTGGGAGGAGGCTGATGTGAACTATAAACTGTGGTGCAGACCAGTTTTTCTGTGGAGTAAATTCAATGTAAGTCAATCACTAATGCATTCTTTTTTTTACTAGATTGAATAAAATCAATCCTATACAAAGGTTTGACTCAATCAACAGTAGTCACGAGACTCACTAAAAAATTCCTTCTCTGCCAGTTCAACTCTATCTCCGTTTCCTTGAATTCACAACTAAAACCACCATTGTTCAAATTAATTGATATTTTAAATTTCCCTTATAGACAACTTTATGCCATTTTTGCAATCAAAGAGAGCACTGAGTGCTGTCGGGTAAATGTTTTATCTGTAAGCAGGCGCCTTCCACAATAGAGCAGTACCCCATCAGCATGTTAGATTTTGTGTTGAAGTCTCTAGAGATAAACATCAGCCCAAGGCCTTCTGAAACACACTGTATAGTGATACCACTGAGCCACCTGATTGTGCATTTCTTACGGTTTGAAATATCAGTTTCCCAGTATACCATGATGGGCAAAAGTATTAAAATATAATTCCATATGGATGCAGTTGCTGCATTTTTATCACAAAATTATATTAACCAACATAATTCCTCCTAGCCTGTTGGTACCACTTTTTAAAATAAACCGACTTGCCACGTGTGTTAAATATGTTGGAGGGACTGTTACTTTAAAATAATTTATTTCAAGTGCTAGGTTACTTTGTTTTTATAGAATATTTTCAGTCAACACACTTATTAAATATTTATCCTTGTAATCTGTGAATTGTCAGCAAGGCACTAATTATTGTCTGTCCCCAGGTTCACTTGAGAAGGTGGTAATCCTTTTTGTACTGTTGAGATCTCTGCAGTGGAAGTATTTTAACTATTACTAAGTACGAACTTACAGGATTTTAACCCAGTGGTGAAGAAGGAATAGCAATAAGTATGACTATGAGATTTGAAGGAGAAGGTAGAAGTATTCCCAGATAGTTACTACCCTTGTTCTACTAAGATGGTTTGGAAAATTCTGCACTGCATCTATAGATGATACAGATTGCTACTATGCCATGCTAGTTGTGGAGGAAATGAATGATTAAGGTAGTGATGTGGTGTTAATTCAGCAGATGACTTTGCTACTGCTGAGCATCTTGCGAGCAGTAGCTGCATTTATCCTTGGAAATGGTGAGTATTCTGTCACACTCTATAACTTTTGCCTTGTAGCTGATAGACAGGTTTTGCTGGGTCAGGAGATGGGTAACTCACTGCAGCATACTCAGCCTTTCATTAAGGTAAAAACCAATGAATGAAAACCAGTACTCTAATTTCGCATAAAGACTGTCACATCATTACTGCCATTGATGACTTGACAGTCTAACATTCTCACTGGAGTCTCGTCTATTTTCTTTCCAGAACTTGAAATCCGCCAACAGAAAGGATCTATTGCTCCTGATGTAGTTCTTCTCACTGTGGAGGATCCACAGACTCGTGTTGGTAGTGGTGGTGCCACCCTCAATGCATTGCTGGTAGCTGCAGAACATCTCAGTGCCAAGGCAGGATATACGGTAAGTTTGCTTCCTTTAGTTGTTGAAGACGGGTTTACAGCTTACAGAATCTTATCGGGCCATTTGTTTCAGCTGTTTGAAAGAGCTGTCCAATTGGCTTGACTCCCCTTATTCTTGCTACATTAGCCTGAAAACATTTTCCGTAAAGGCATATATCCCTTCCTTTTGAAAGATTTTTATTGAAACGTGCTTCCATCACACTTTCAGGCCCATCATCCCAGATCAGGGGAGATTTGAAAAAATCTCCTCATTCTCTCCTCTGGTTCTTATGCCAGCAATCTTAAATCTGTCTTCTGATTCTAACCTTCCTTCCAGTAGAGACACTTGTAATATTGATCACTACAATTAAATTGTCAGCTGACAATTTAGCAGACAATTGTTAAACTATATGAACCAGATCCCTGGATGAACTCCTGGTCCGTTGCAAATTAACTGATCTCAGTTAACTGATATTCAGTGTTGGCCTCAGTACTTTTGGATTAATGGATAATGAAATCACATGCATTAGTTCAAACATGATTCAATAATAAAGTCTGTATACTAACCTGGAATGTGAACTATGAGAACACAATTGTGTGGGGATGTGGATAAGTAACTTTTTGGTTGGAAATTATTATCCATAGGAATAGTTGGTTGGAAGTTGTTTTCAATTAAACCTTTTGTTCTTGCAATAAATATTTGAACTGTAGATCTTTTTCTTGAAGTGCACTCTCCAATATAAGCTTGAATAGGTGCTTAAACAAAGGAACCTGAGTCTCATCTTTTGCCTACAATGGGGATTTCAAGACTAGGAGCACATTTTTAAGGTGAGAGGAGAGAGATTTAAAAAAGACATGGGGCAGATTTTTAGTACAGAGGGTGCATCACGTTCGGAATGAGTTTCCTGAGGAAGTAGTGGATGTGGGTACAATTACAACATTTAAAAGACACTTAGATAAGTACATGAATAGAAAAGGTTTGGAGGGATATGGGACAGGATCAGGCAGGTGGGACTAGTTTAGTTTGGGATTATGTTCAGCATGGACTGGTTGCTCCGAAGGGTCTGTTTCCGTGCTGTACGACAATGGTCTAAGAGGGGGAAAAAATGTTAAACTCACCCTTTCAGAATGATAAGCAAGAAAGAAAGACTTGCATTGATTTTGATGACCTCAGAATGTACCAAAGCATTTTGTATCTAATGAATGCTTTCAAATTATAGTCAGCTTTGTAATGTATGAAACCAAACAGCCAATTTGTCTCTATCAAATCACTACTAATAATAGCGAGAAAATGATCAAGTGGTTTCCATTAAGCGGGGAGACTAGGACCTGTGGGCACAGCCTTAGAATTAGAGGGGGTCAATTTAGAACGGAAATGAGGAGACATTTGTTCAGCCAGAAAGTGGTGGGCCTGTGGAATTCATTGCCATAGAATGCAGTGGAGGCCGGGATGTTAAATGTCTTCCAGGCAGAGATTGATAAACTCTTGATCTCGCAAGGATTTAAGGGCTACGGAGAGAGTGCAGGTAAGTGGAGTTGAAATGCACATCAGCCATGATTGAATGGCAGAGTGGACTCTCTGGGCCAAATGGCCTTACTTCCAGCCCAATGTCTTATGGTCTAAGTAGCCTGTTTTAGCGATTTAGTTGAAGAATAATTATTGGCCTGGTCACTGTGAAGAGAGATGAGAACACTGCTGCTGCTGGTATTAATCAGACAGGTTCCAGATTCCAATAATAATCCAGTGATTTCAGAGGTAAGGTGTAGTTGGCCAGAGTTGAGTATACAATTCCGTTCTTTTACTGCTAATCTCAAGAGTATGTCAATTTGTGTACTACTTTAATACTGTCATGAACACACATTCTATAACTAGGTTAATGTGTGGAACTAGATTAATTAACTTCTGAAGGTGGAAAAGGATGCATCGAGGATTTGCAATATCACTGGTACTGGGGAGTTGGCAGTTGCAGGATCTTGTTTATTTATGAACAATTGAAGAGAGCCAATGGAAATCACACCTTTTCATTTGTATCCATTCAAAACAGCTCATCTGTCCTGCAGTATTTCAGAAGTGTTTTACATTCACTCTCTTCTATGTAGCACTTTGCAAAGGTGACCTTTCTCAGTTTGTCTGTCTCTCTCTGTCACACAAACACACACACATCGAAATATATATACTAAAACATTGGTGAGAGTTGTTGATCATGTGCAATATTTTGGTCCCTCTGAAAGCTCCAGACATTTAATTAGAACAAATTCCTGTTGGTGATGCAGTTATAAATTAATATTTCAGTACACAAGTTGCTAGCAAGGTCTTAAAATCTCTAATAATTGTTTCTTGCATGAAATGCATCATCTTGAAAGAGCACTGAATGCTGGGTGGACTTAATTACGTTTAGTTTTAGATAATAAATTCCTGTGACTGGGAAGTTTCCCAACTCATCAGACACATATTGATATGAATCATCCATTGTGGTTATCATCCTGGGGAGGCGGGATGGGATTGGGTCGGGTCTGCAAACTGCAGAAGCAGTTTGGAAGCACTTACAGGTTGGGTGAGTCCCGAGCTGGGTTATAGAATCACAGAGATATACAGTACAGAAACAAACCCTTGGTTCAACCCGTCAATACTGACCATATATCCCAAACTCAACAAGCCCCATTTGCCTGCATTTTGCCCAAATCCCTGTAAGCCTTTCCTGTTCATGTACCTTGTCCAAAGGTCTTTTGAATGCTGCAACTGTACCTGCATCTGCAACTTCCTCTTGCAGCTTGTTCTGTAATTGAACCTCTGTGCAAAAAAGTTGCCGTTCACGTAAGATCTTTCTCATCTTACTTCAAAATGATGCCCTCTAGTTTTGAATCCCCCTACCCCTGTTGGAAAGAAGAAAATTTGATGAACTTGTTTTAGAAATCATTACATCGCCCACCTCATTTATCACCAACCTCCCACCTTGAGTTCCAATCTATTCCCTATGCACCCTCATGCCCATAAACCAACTCACGCTCATGCCATGTTCATTCCATTGTATTCCCACAAGCTACCTTCACCATCCTTATGGCATGCCCATGGCCGGTCACCCACTATGGGCAATCCTCACAGGCCATGTGGAAGAAAGTTATATATCTAACAATTGAGTAAAGAACATAAATAATGCAGCAAGAAAACCTCTCATTCATGAAAACCATTCAAAGATTTTAATATTTCCTCAAGTAGTCAATCTGTTATATACAAAAAAAACTACACAATAACCACATCAATAGCCAATCCTTTAAGAGCCTCTTTTCGTGTCAATCAGAAGATGTATGCCATATCCCTGGCTGAGGTAAGTGTTTTTCAGAGTTTTTGAAATGAGCCAAATGTTTCTTGGCAGCAGTTGTCAACAACGTACTCTTGAAACTCCAGGGCAGATTTGTCTCTAAGCTGCTTTAAATGGCCTGTCACTCAAAGAAGTCTAGCAGATGGTGCTTTATTAACACTGACAGCCGCAGTATTTATTTTTTTTCATAAAGTACTAGGGATTTAAATAATTTGAGATTGTGACACTTTAAACATACTCTCTGTATGCCCTGCGAAAGCATTTATTCTACCTCATAAATCCCTGACTATTGCATTGTGGGTTAAGACTGTTGGAACAGTGAACATTAGCTCTTGACTTCAGCTTGAATTTTGGATGGCCTTGTTGAGTGTGGGCCACTTGCCTGTGGAATTCACACCCAGCCTCTCCTCCCTGCAAACAAAACAATGAGATTTGTCAGAAGTGGAGGGGTGGGACTTGGCATCCAGCTTTCACCTGCCATTTTCAATTCCAAAAAAGTCTGGTTCGACATCTCAGTTGCTTTAAATGTCTATTTAATTTCTTTCTATTTTTAATGGATATTTTAGATTATTAAATAGACAGATGTTGCAGCAAGCCTCAGCACCAGAAAGTGGAGATGAAAAAGTTGAGCTGCAGACCCTGATTATGACTAATGGATGAGGGACTACTAATGTCAGTAGGTAAACCAGTCAAATTACATCTTGCTCATTGAGATTTTTCTAGCCGACTTTTAAGTCAGAACCATGATGTAGAGGTGTTGGTGTTAGACTTGGGGTGGACAAGGTCAGAAGTCACACGACACCAGGTCCAATAGGTTTATTTAAAATCAGAATATTTCAGAGCGGTGTTCCTTCATCAGGCGAAGAGACAGGTTTAGTCAGAGGAGCGTGCTTCCTTTTGTAAAAACATAAGCTAAATGATCCTGAGCATAGGTGAAATGTTCCAGTGTGTGGTCATGAGTCAGAGGATTAGGCTTGACTATGGTGGGCTTTATAGTCAAATAACTCAGTGATGCTTCTTTTCAAACTTGATGAGTTTACACTAACAAATGCATTAAAAATATGTGAAAATTGTAATAGGCATAAGTTCACACCAAAACATAAGAACATTCATCACAGAATCCCTTCAGTGCAAAAGCAGGCCATTCAGCCTATCAAGTGCACACCGACCCTCGAAAGAGCAGCCCTCCCACACCCAGACGCCTGCCCCATCCCTGTAATTTCCATGGGTAATTGACCTAACCTGCACATCCCTAAACACTAATGATAAACTAGCATCATCAATTCACCTGACCCACGCAGTCACGGAGAATGTGCAAACGCTACGCAGACAGTGACCTGAGGCTGGAACTGAACCCATATCCCTGGCACTGTGAGGCAACAGTGCTAACCACTATGCCACCATGCTGCCCCCCTACTTCCTATTACTATATTTTTAATAAATCTGTGGATATTCGCCGAGCATTTATTCTTTTTAAAATAAGGTTAATCTTCATGTGCTGCTCTCCTGTGATCTTGCTAATGTGGATTTTTCTAAATATAGACTTTGACTAAGACTAAATTGGAGACCAGATCAGTGAATCAGGACATGCCATATTAATTCAGTCTTCATTTATTGCCCCTGTTTTTATACAATAGTGTTTTAATTACATTTCAAAAGTGAGGCTATTCAAGGCTAAATCATTTGCAAACCTCTTTAATAACACTGAAAACATCTTTGGACCCATTAGCAGTGTTTGCTCCACTATAATAATTGCTTTGGAATGAAGAGCAGTTGTCACAAGAACCCACGGCCTTTTTTTATCATGCCAGGAGTGTAACAGACAAAGATAACTGACTCCAGCCTTTACAGAGAAATGATGAGGAGTAGCTAGCTGACGAAGGAGCAGCGCTCTGAAAGCTAGTACAGGTACACAATCCTTTATCCAAAAACACTCGGGACCAGCTGGTTTTTGGAATTTGGAATTTTTCGAATTTCGGAATAAGTGACAGTTTGACGGTGAAATTTTTAAAAAGTCTTACCAAACAGCATACTCACAGTGAGTATTATGGACCCTGAGATAGAATTGAGGCCTCACAGTGCTGGGCAACGCTACCCCCACATCGCATCTGAGTGACATGCATCAAGTGGGTGTGGGGTTGGGTTAACTGTTTGCACGCCAAACAACCTTATTAATGAGATAAAAACTTCATGAGAAAACCTTCAGATTTTAGAGCTTTTCGGATTTCGGATAAAGGGTTGTCTACCTGTACTTCCTACTAAACCTGTCGGACTGTAACCTGGTGTTATAGAGTCATAGTCATAGAGTCATAGAGATGTACAGCATGGAAACAGACCCTTCGGTCCAACCCGTCCATGCCAACCAGATATCCCAACCCAATCTAGTCCCACCTGCTAGTTCCCGGCCCATATCTCTCCAAACCCTTCCTATTCATATACCCATCCAAATGCCTCTTAACTGTTGCAATTGTACCAGCCTCCACCATTTCCTCTGGTAGCTCATTCCACACATGTATCACCCTCTGTGTGAAAACGTTGCCCCATAGGTCTCTTTTATATCTTTCCCCTCTCATCCTAAACCTATACCCTTTAGTTCTGGACTCCCTGACCCCGGAGAAAATACTTTGCCTATTTACCCTATCCATGCCCCTCATAATTTTGTAAACCTCTATAAGGTCACCTGTCAGCCTCCGACGCTCCAGGGAAACCAGCCCTAGCCTGTTCAGCCTCTCCCAATAGCTCAAATCCTCTAACCCTGGCAACATCCTTGTAAATCTTTTCTGAACCCTTTCAAGTTTCACAACATCTTTCCGATAGGAAGGAGACCAGAATTGCACGCAATATTCCAACAGTGGCCTAACCAATGTCCTGTTCAGCTGCAACATGACCAATAAAAGAAAGCATACCAAACGCCTTCTTCACTATCCTATCTACCTGCGACTCCACTTTCAAGGAGCTATGAACCTGCACTCCAAGTCTCTTTGTTCAGCAACACTCCCTAGGACCTTACCATTAAGTGTATAAGCCCTGCTAAGATTTGCTTTCCCAAAATGCAGCAACTCGCATTTATCTGAATTAAACTCCATCTGCCACTTCTCAGCCCGTTGGCCCATCTGGTCAAGATCCTGTTGTAATCTGAGGTAACCCTCTTCGCTGTCCACTACACCTCCAATTTTGGTGTCATCTGCAAACTTACTAACTATACCTCTTATGCTCGCATCCAAATCATTTATGTAAATGACAAAATGTAGAGGACCCAGCAGTGATCCTTGTGGCACTCCACTGGTCACAGGCCTCCAGTCTGAAAAACAACCCTCCACCACCACCCTCTGTCTTCTACTTTTGAGCCAGTTCTGTATCTAAATGGCTAGTTCTCCCTGTATTCCATGAGATCTAACCTTGCTAATCAGTCTCCCATGGGGAACCTTGTCAAATGCCTTACTGAAGTCCATATAGATCACATCTACTGCTCTGCCCTCATCAATCCTCTTTGTTACTTCCTCAAAAAACTCAATCAAGTTTGTGAGACATGATTTCCTACGCACAAAGTCATGTTGACTATCCTGAATCAGTCCTTGACTTTCCAAATACATGAGGAGAAAGTGAGGTCTGCAGATGCTGGAGTATAAGCTGAAAATGTGTTGCTGGAAAAGTGCAGCAGGTCAGGCAGCATCCAGGGAACAGGAGAATCGACGTTTCGGGCCTAAGCCCTTCTTCAGGATTCAAATAACTGAATCAAATGAGACATGATTTCCCTCGCACAAAGCTATGTTGACTATCCCTAATCAGTCCTTGCCTTTCCAAATACATGTACATCCTGTCCCTCAGGATTCCCTTCAACAACTTGCCCACCATCGTGTTCAGGCTCACTGGTCTATAGTTCCCTGGCTTGTCCTTACCATGGTTCTTAAACAGTGGCACCACGTTTTGCAACCTCCAGTCTTCCGATACCTCACTTGTGACTATCGATGATACAAATATCTCAGCAAGTGGCCCAGCAATCACTTCTCTAGCTTCCCACAGAATCTCAGGAATGATCGAATAACCAAATTCTGCACTGAATAAGGAGGAGCACTGAGGTGTGATAATATAGAGGTTTTTAAGATTATGCAGCGATGCAGGGTAGATACAGAGATGTTTCAATGTTTCATGTTACAAATGAAAGCAGGAATAGAGGCCATAAGTTTAGTGTAGGCAGTAATTAATTCCATAGGGATTCAGGGTAAATTATCCAGGGAGTGGTTGAAAGTGGAGCTCTCTGCCACAGGGAGTACAAAAACAAAATATTGCAGGTGCATAAATCAGAAGCAAAATAGAAAATGCTGAAAATACTCAACAGATCAGGCAGCAAGATGAGATCTGAGGTGTTAAGTGTTGTTAGATTTTCTGTTTTTTCAAGGAGTTGATGATAATCAAGAGAAACATGAGGGCGAAAATAGAGTTGGTGGCATTAATGAAAAGGGTTGGGAGGAGACCCACGTGGAGAATGAACAGATTGGAGCATTTGGGCCAATGGCCTGTTTCTATCCCACATGTAATCGGAGATGTTTGTGAAGGCAGGAGGGGAAAGAGTTGAAAACTCATCAAGTATGGAGGTGGTTGGGGAAGTTAAAATGCATCTTCAGTTATCTTTAAGCCATTTCTGGAGAGACACCATTTTACTTCAGTCTGTCTTTTTCCTTGCTCTTCTTTCCTGAAGTAGTGCTGCGTTTGGTCGGGTTTCACTCGTCCTGGTACTTATTGGCACCTCATCCAAAGCAAAATATTATTAGGAATTTGAATTTTTAAAAGTTCTTCACCTTTGGGAAAAATAGCACTGAGAAATGTCTTGGATTAGGCAAAAAACTGTCTGCATTTGAAGTGTATAAATGAAGCTGCACGTTAAACGAAGAACTCTAAATAAGTAAATGATGGGTTGCATTCATGTGTGAAGAATAGAAATCTTGGGTCTGTGGCAAATGTCTGAACCCAGGGGATGTGGTCATTGCTGGATTATAGTAGGGAAGTAAGTTGTAAAGAGGGCATAAAGAGTCTGCTAAGAGTTTTAGATAATTTAATTGAGTGACGAAGATTTGATGGATAGAGTACAATGTCAGAAAATGTGAATAGAAAAGCAGCATATTAAATCAAAGGGATCTAGGTGTCCTGATACATGAATTGCATACCGTTACTATGAAGGTACAGCAATTAATTAGGAAGGCAAATGAAATGCTATTATGTATTGCAAATGGAATGGAATACAAAAATAGGAACATTTTGCTGAATTTGGAAAGGGCGTTGCTGAGATGGCATCTATCGGTCTGTGAGCAGTTATGGTCTCCTGAATTTAAAAAAGGATCTAAATGCATTGGAAACATTTGAGAAAAGGTTCACTCACCTGATCCCTAGAATATGTGCGTTCTCTTATGAATAAGGTTGGATAGGTTAGGTTGATTTTCACTAGAGTGATCTCATTGAAGCACATCATGATCCTGAGGAGGTGTGACAGGGTGATTGCTGAAAGGATGGTTCCCTTTCTGAAGGACTATAGGACTAGGGGATACAATTCAACACCGAAAGTAAAAATTGCTTCTCTCTGAGCATCATTGGTTTGTGAAATTCTCTTCCCAAAAAAGCAGTTAAGAGGAGTCCTTGAATATTGTTTAGGTAGAATTAGTCGTGACTGACAAGGGAATCAAATGATATAGGGGGTAGAAAAGATCTCAATCAGATCAGTCACGATATTATCAAATGGAGTCGGGTCAAGGGTCCATAAGGTCGCCTCCTGCTTCTAATTCATATGTTCATATGGAGCAAGCTCTCCCTTATCTGAAACCCAGCTGAGCTGAGAGTGGGTGGAAGTAAATAGCTCTGCTGTTTAGAACCTATTCCCTTTGTCACAGCAGTCAGCAACTCAAAATTATGGCGAAGGGAGATTTAAATATCAAACCAAGTTTATGATCAAAACTACGTATCATTTGTATTTTCTCAATGTTGACTCAGTCTGAAATCTGAAGCGAACTATGCTTCAAGGTTCAGATTGAAATCTAACCAATGACCCGTGAGACAATTGTAGCTGTGAAGGATTGGACTCCCAGCTCGATGGTAATAAATTCTAATGCGAGCTGTAATTCCTCCTTGAATGTATCTGTTTTATTTCAAGGTGCAGCCCAGTCAATCATGTCATTTAATGGAAGACTGCAGACTAAATCCTACTAGTTAAACAGAGACACCAGCTGCCGAAGTCTCGTCAATCTCTTGCTTTCTGTCATTATATCTGGAAGTCACTAGAATATTGCAAGACCACCTAAATACGAAATAAAACTTGTTTTAAATAGAGAGAGGTAAATTCTAGGCATGTCACAGCTGTCATCATCATCATCATCATCACTGAGATCTGTTAAACAATTGTTTTTATTTTTGAAAAAGAGAAAACAGGACAATGTTGATTCCTCATCAGAACTGTTTATTTTGGTGGTTCTCTTGATCTTGATTCATATTGTTCCCCTGTTTATTTTTTCTTGTTAGACAGAGCTGCTGCATGTTTTCGGTGTCATCTGTTTTTCATACAGGAAGGTGATGCTTTCCAGTGGGCGGCACGGTGGCACAGTGGTTAGCACTGCTGCCTCACAGCGCCAGAGACCCAGGTTCAATTCCCGCTTCAGGCGACTGTGTGGAGTTTGCACATTCTTCCGTGTCTGCGTGGGTTTCCTCCAGGTGCTCCGGTTTCCTCCCACAGTCCAAAAATGTGCAGGTTAGGTGAATTGGCCATGCTAAATTGCCCATAGTGTTAGGTGAAGGGGTAAATGTAGGGGAATGGGTCTGGGTGGGTTGCACTTCAGCGTGTCAGTGTGGACTTGTTGGGCCGAAGGGCCTTTCCACACTGTAAGTAATCTAATCTCATCTAATCTAAAAAACTGTGAGAGTTTGCAGGCATCATAGGTTTGACTCATCTTTCCATCTCCAATCATTGATTTGCTGCTTTCTTGCTGCAGTTATTCCTTTGGGGCCAATTGCAGAACTCCATTCTGCTTGCTGACTAGGGAAATTTCAGGGGAACTGGCTCCTGAAGTGCTAGATGATGGTGCAAGACATGCTGGCATGTTACTAGCAGACCTTGCTATTTCTTTCATGCAGGGAGTAATTTAAAAGCTGCCATGACGCTAGTTTGTGTTGAAGACCTGTCAACCCTGACTGTTCTAATAATCATCACCAGGAAACACACAAAAGAACACCCTGAAAATAGAAGAAACTGACAACTCAACCTATGTGTGTGTATTATATCAATAAACTTGACTAAACAGGACTCAATAAAGGTTCTCAAGCAACTATAAACTAATTATGTCCAGAAACATTCATTAAAATGAGACATAAGCTTGTACACTTCAAGTTAAGAAAAAGATTTATTCTTTCCACCACAGTCAATGACATAGGAACGAAAAAGACTTGTATTTTTGTGCACTTTCCACAGCATCAGGATTTCCTAAAGTGCTGTATAACCAGAGGAACTCCTTTTTCAAGATGTTATTATAGGAGAAGAGTCAATTCGTGTGCAGCAAGATGTCATGAACAATAATGGGGCAATGACCAGATTATCTGCCTTTGTGATCTTGATTAAAGGATAAATATTGGCTAAAACACTGGAGAGAATGCCCTCCTCCTCTTCAAAATAGTTTTATAGGATATTTTCTGTTGAATACCAGAGTGATATTTCCTCCCCTTCTAAAGACCCTGTAGATGGCAGATTTGGTAACATCACTTTGCCATGTGATCTGCATGGTGGTTGAAATTAACCTAAAATTAACCATTTAGTTCATGGCTTGAGAAGTAGACAACAAGAGGTGTTTCAAAACCCCAAACACAAGCAGTACTTTTCAATGCAGTATTTAACATCCACATAGAAAAGTGGGCTATTAAAATAAATGGTGAGGGAGAGGGGGTTTCAGTTGCATATGGAATAAGTTAAAGCGGGAAAGGTTCAGCAGAAGTTAAAGTTTTCAGGACAAGTAATAGGACTGAGGATTGGAAAAAATCAAAGCGTGTGGTGCAAGGAAATCAAAGCCGGTCAGGCAGCATCCGAGGAGCAGGAGAATTGACATTTCTGGCATAAGCCCATCATTAGGAATAATTCAATTGCGAATTAAATTTCCAAGAATACATGTTCTATTGAAAGGACAAACACAGGCAAATGGGACGAGTTCGGTTTGGGAAATTTGATCGGCATGGACAAGTTGGACTGAAGGGTCTGTTTCTGTGGTGTATGACTCTGACAGGTAGATGTGCAGGGGGTGGAGTTGCCTTTTTAATAAATAATGAAATTAAATTGATAGCAAGAAGTGATATAGGATTGTGTGGGTAGAGTTGAGGAAATGTAAAGGCGAAAAGACTCTGATGGGAGTTATACACGGGCCTTCAAGCAATTAGGATGTGGGGAACAAATTAGATAAGGAGGCAGACAAGGCATGCAAGAAAGACACTATTACAATAATCATGTGGGACTGGGAAAATCAGATTGGTAGCAGATCCCAAGAGAAGCAATTCATGGAATGTCAATGTGATGGTTTTTTTGGAGCAGCTTCTGGTGGACTGCACTAAGGAACAGACCAGTCTGGATTTGATGATGTGTAATGTGGGACTTGATTAGGGAGCTGAAGGTGAAAGAACCCCTAGGAGGTAGTGACCATAATATGATAGAATTTACCCTGCAATTTGAAAGAAGCTGGGGAAGGGTGTGAAGGGGTGGAGGGTAATTCAGGAGATATAGCATAAAGTCATCCCAAGGAAGAAGAAACATACTAAGGGGAGGACAAGGCAACCATGGGTGACAGGGTTAAAAAAAATCACACAACACCAGGTTAAAGTCCAACAGGTTTAATCGGAAGCAGTAGCTTTCGGAGCGCTGCTCCTTCATCAGGTGGTTGACAGCAAGTGACAACCACCTGATGAAAGAGCAGTGCTCTGAAAACTCGTGCTTCCAATTAAACCTGTTGGACTATAACTTGATGTTGTGTGATTTTTAACTTTGTACACCCCAGTCCAACACCGGGCATCTCCAAATCATGAGTGACATGGGAAGTCAGGGAAAGTGTAAAAGTAAAATAAAAAGTATACAATATGGTGAAGGTTATTGGGAAGTCAGAAGACTGGGAAGCCTTTTAAAAACTAGTAGAGATAACTAAAAAGCAATAAAGGGGGAGAAGATGAAATATAAAGGTGAGTTAGTTAGCAATTGTTAGTTAGTTAGTTAGCTATTGTCAATATAAAAGAAAATCACAAGAGTTTCTTTTGATATGTAAAAGATAAGAGTCAGGCACAAGAGGACATTGGGCTGCTGAAAAATGAGGCTGGAGAAGTAGTAATGGAAATAAAGAAATGGTGGAGGAACTGAATAGGTATTTTGCATCAGTCTTCACAGTGGAAGACACCAGCAGCATACCAGAGCTTCAGGAGATGCAGGGGACAGAGGTGAGTGTAGTCATCACTAAGAGAAGATTCTGAGGCTGCTGAAAGATCTGAAGGTGGATAGATGACCAAGACTGGATGGACTACACACCAGAGTTCAGAAGGAGATAGCAGAGGAGATTGTGGGTGCATTAGTAATGATCTTTCAGGAATCACTGGTGTCAGGGAGGGTCCCAGAGGACTGGAGAAAGGCTAATATAAAACCCCTGTTTAAGAAGAGAGGGAGGCAGAGGATGTGAAATTATAGGCCAGTTATCCTGACCTCAGTTTGTTGATAAGATTTTAGAGTCCATTATTAAGGATGTGATAATGGAGTATTTAGAAGTGCATGGTAAGAAAGGTCACAATCAGCATGGTTTCGTCAGGGAAGGCCATGCCTGCCAGGTCTGTTAGAATTATATGGGTCTCTCCCCATCCTTCTTCATCCAACTATCATCATAACTTTCTATTCTCTTCTCCCTCACTGTGTCTCTAGCTTATCCTTAAAATGCATTTCTGAAATTGAGAGTTCTACATTCTGACCTCTGTCTGCTAAAAGATATTTCACCTGAATTCTTTAATGAATTGATCTGTGACTTTGTTATATTTATGGCTGCTAGTTTTAATCACCTTCACATGTGAAACACATTCTCTAAGTTGGTGCCTAACCAATTCTTTCAAAATCTTAATGATTACTTGTTTGTACCTTAGTTTACTCTTTGCTAGCTGGTTTAATCAATTATTATGGAAATTTCAAAGCTCTGATACATTGTACATCAATCAAAGATATAATACCAAAACATTTTGAGAATGCATAGACAGCAGTAACTCTGTCAAAATTAGGAACACTAATTTCATTATATTTTATCGTACAAATTGTTGTTTGAATAAGAGACGTCTGACCCAGAACATTCTGTCGTTACTTAGTGCATGTTTTTTTTGGCTGCTGTGTGCTATGTCAACTATAGAAAGAGAGACTGGATTGATTAAGACTGTATTCGCTAGAGTTTAGAAGAATGAGGGACCCTACATGATTCTCACAGGAGTAGACATGATAATTGATGACTACTGAGTCCAGAAACAGGGGTCACAGTCTTGGTAAACAGGTTAGACTACTTAAGACTGAGGTGAAGACAAATTTCTTCTCCCAGAGAATGGTGAGCCTATGGCACTCTCTGCTTCAGAAAGTAGCTGAAGCCAAAACTTGGAATATTTTCAAGAAGGAGTTAGATATTGTTCTATGGGTCAAAGCGATCAAAGGGTGTGGAGAGAAAGCAGGTACAGAACACTGAGTTGGAGGATCAGCCATGATCATATTGAATGGCAGAGCAGGTTTGAAAGGCTGAGTGGCCTACTGTTGAGATCTTTGATGCTTTTATTTTTCTCATTTTTGATTTGGAACTGAGAGTTGAAGTTGAGAATTGAACTTTGAACAGCAGCTTGTGCTTTTTGAAAAAAGAGAAGAGAACAAAGGACAGATTTTTGCTGTTGGGAACTGACTTATGTTACAACACAGAGACAGACAGCCGAACCAAATCAGTCTTTCTTCCTCTGTATTCACACCACAGTAAAATTGAACTGTTGAAAACCCCAAAATAATCACTCCCATGGTTCCTAACAGACTTTTAATTAACCAATCCCACACTTTGTTATTAATTAAATTCCAGACACCAGGTTGTATTTCAAATAAAGACTTAATTTATTAAATAGAAACTAACAGAGAGAAAATTAAACAGCACTGTAAGCTAATTAATGTCTGTGCTTTAAACCCGAAACATTTGGTTTCAGCCCCATTCATACAAAAGACAAACAGACAAACGTAGTTAAGGGTTAAATAAAATAAAATATTAGAACTAGCGGGATTACTTAAACGGCTTTCACAATGCGTTGTTTCACAGGCATAATTGTGGACTCCTTGACTGTTTTTTCCTGAAACATTGATCAAGGTCACCTTCTCAGTTCACCCTGGCAAAGGCTGCAGAACTTCTAACTCAGCTTTCAAATCGTTGGGCTTCCAGAAGCTGGTGTGCTAAATCAGGCAGGGAGCTTTCAAATTCTTGTGTTGTCTCAGCAGCAACCCAGAACCATCTCCCAGAAAGCATTGTAATTAAAAACTTTAATTCTGTTCTGCTCTAATAGACTGATCGACTCTCTCCGAGGCCCCAGTCACCATTAAATAATTGCCATCTGCTTGAGCATAGAGTCTCTTTCTGGAATCAACTCCCATACTGACCTCGATAATAGTCAACATTTGCTTTCTGTTTAAACACAATCCTCTTCCCAGGGTCATAGTGTCTATTAGGACCTTTTAAACAAGGCTCAGCCTGCAGTCTCACAAACAAGAAAAGCTTGCCTTGACTGTTCTTTTTAACCCAAGCTGTCCCATAGTCCATCAGTCATTTCCAGTTGATAATTCTAAAAATTATGAACAAATCAGCAAGGGTTCTAACACCTGGAGAGGTAATGCAGGTTAAATACTGCTCTAAAAACAGTGTAAATATCTTGACCAAACCATTGATTCTCCTATCCTCAGATGCTGCCTGAACTGACTTTTGACTTTGTCTACCCCAGTCTAACACTGGCACCTCCAAACCTCTTGTAGCAAGTATATTATTAAGCTAGAGAAGGTACAGAAGGGATTTACCAGGATGTTGCCAGACATTGTGAAGTTGTGAAGAAAGGCTGGATAGGCTGGGATTTTTTTCACTGGAGCATAGGAGATTGAGAACTGGCCTTATAAAGGTTTATAAAATCATGAGGAGCATGGATATGGTTTTTATGGTAGGTGTCTTTTCCCTCGGATAGGGGATTTCAAGAGTAGGGACATATTTTTAAGGTGAAAGGAGAGAGATTTAAAAGAGACATGAGGGGCAAATGTTTTACACAGAGGGTGGTTCGTGTGTGGAATGAACGTCCTGAGGAAGTAATGGATGTGGACACAATTATGTTCAAAAGACACTTAAATAAGTAGATGAATAGGAAAGGTTGGAGGGATAAGGGCCAGGAGCAGGTAGGTGGAGCTAGTTTAGTTTGGGATTATGTTCAGCAAGGACTGGTTGGGTCGACTCTGCATATGGAGGAAAATTTTACTTGTTAAATAAAAACCGAAAGACCTGCAGATGTTATAAATTAGAAACAAGAACAAAAATTGCAGGAAAACTCAGCAAGTCTGGCAGCATCTATGGAGAGCGATCAGGGTTAATATTTTGTGATGTGTGATCCTTCCTCAAAACAGACAAACCCTCCTCGTCTAGGCAACCTCTATCGCTCAAACAGTAACATAGAAGGCGAAAAAAAAGTCAACACAATTACATTGCCTTTCACAGAAGTTTACTGTTCACTAATTGGCTGCCAAGTTTCCGACATTATTACATTAATTACATTAAAAAATACCTTATTAGACATTATGTGGTCATGAAAGGCTCTAAATGCAAGACTTTCCATTAGAGTATCATTCATGACTATTGGCCTTTGTCACACATTGTATATATTTGTGTCTCACATTGTGTTCAGAATTATAATGTGATGAAAGATGGGGATGAATTGTATGCTCTATGTAATGTGCACCTTTTAGGTTAACCAAGTGCAGGCATTCTTTAATTGCCTCACTTAAGATTGTGAACTGTAATATTTAAGTTCTTGTACTGAAAAACAAAACCTATATTTCCAGTTAAGAATAATTAGTAAGCTTGTTCTTGGCTAGCAGGGTAGCTGAGCTTGATCTCCTGAAAAGTCACATCATGTGATTTTGTAACTGCGTGTGACAATGAGAATTACTTCAATGTGCTTCAGCCATTAAAATTTCAGTTTTAAAAAGCTGAGGGCCAAATGGGAACAGAAGAAACCTCTAAGGGTAAATTTGGTCTTTGAAAATAACACAAAACTTTGTTGGAGAATCCCCTGATTTTCCTTTGCTTCAAGATTTATTTTAACAGGGTGAGTTGTATCATTATTGCCTGTTCAATGCTACTATCCAAATTTATTTCCACTCCTCGTTTCTCATTGTTTTGTGTTCTGCACATAACATGACACACCTTGACAATTATCAAAGATGTCAAGTAAAGAAAATAATTGGAAGGTAGATTTAATACCAGCTTCTATTGTGCAATTGAGGTTATTTCGATTTCAAGGTTATTATTAGATCCTTGAATTATACTAATGGATACGTATATTTTGGGTAGTGAGGATACTCCTGAAAAGATATTGAAAGCATGTCATAAACTTAAAACATGAGCAATGGAATTGCAAATCCTCTGGCTCAGTACAACACTATTTGGTGAATTACTCAGTAATTCTGAGGGAGCTGTCGAAATATCTTGTTTTTTCCCCCCATAAATGAAAGTTTCTAATTTTATCCCATCGTTTACAAGAAAAGTATTGTTTGGTAATCGATACTTTGAATGTTGCTGGAATTCATTGTCTTGTACCATCAGGGCAAATTCAAGAATCCCAAATTTCAAACATTTGTAATAATTTACAGTACAGGAGAAAAGGGTGCCAGTTGGTTGGCAGGTTGACTCAAATTGGCCACATCCTCTTAGTGGGAAACACCACTCATTACTTGCAAACTTGAACAGTGTTCAGAGTTCCTCAAATTATCTTGGAAAGGCCTTACAGTGGCAACCTGACTGGCATTTTCAACTAACAGGATGCTGTCTTTAATCCAAATAGACATTCTGTCTCCCACATATCATTGATTAATGCCATGCATACATTTTAGTGTCAGTCTGTTGCCAGGGACATTAGTCATACAATGATTGTCTGAATGAATCAAGCAACATGTTTTTTCAGAAATAAAAACAGAAGTTGCTGGAAAAGCTCAACAGGTCTGGCAGCATCTGTGAAGAGAAATCAAAGTTAGCGTTTTGGATCCGGTGACCCTTCCTCACAGGCAACTTTCCAGCAACTTCTGATTTTATTTCTGATTTACAGCATCTACAGTTCTTTCAGTTTTTATTTAACATGTTTTTTCTCTTGCTTATAATATGCAGATTACAGACCATACTTAACCAGTCCACACTTGTAAATCTCAAGTCAAAATGTCTGTTGTTAATTGTGATTCTGTGATCAAGCAGCACTTGATAAGCAATCCTGAGTGTGATGGTAGCTAAGCGAACAACCAGTTTAAGATAATCGATCAAAATTGGGTTTCATCTTTGCTAGAAGTAATGTATATTCATGTGCAGTGACCTGTTTTGTGCAAATAAAATAATGGGATCAAACCTTGCACTTTCTTTGAATCATTTGGGAAGCCTTTGTTGTTCCCCATTGTTTTTTCAAGGATAATCGCAATTGATTTGCAAACCAATTAAGCCCTGTGGTACAAATTGTTTCAGTTGTTCGAAATTTGGCATCCTAGTGTTTGTTTTGATGAGTGCATCATGGAAAGCTTAGGTAATTTTCCTGATTAATAAACATATTTCAGAAAGTTATCCTCTGGCACAACAAGGAACACTTAAAAACTTCTGTTGATGCAATATTCTGTTCTAAGTATAGATTTTGAGGTTCACCAATGATTCATTGGTAAAAGTGGTGAGATACCATGAAGCAATATAAATATAGAATGATTTATGGGTGGAAGAAATCCTTTAAGCCCATCACATCCATGCTGACTGAGAAAGAAAGAGGGAACGTTGCTCTTGATACCCTGTGAAATGGCCTTACAAAACTGCTAGGTTGGATCCAATTGCTACCAACACTGAAGCAAGGAGTAATACTGGTGGACCTAGGCACCTGAAACAACAATTGTGAACCCATTCCCGTTGACCCAGTAGATTTGTTCTTGGTAACATCTGAGCTTTGTGCCAAATTTGGGAAAGCTGTCCCAACAATTAGTCAAGCAACAGCCTGACAAGTTCATACTCATGGAATCATGCCTTACAGACAATGTCCCAGACACCACCATTACTATCCTCGGATATGTCCTGCCTCATAGGTAGGTCAGACCCACCAAATGTGGCAGCACAGAGATGTACAGTCAGTGCGATTTACTCTGGCAGTCTTGACATTGACTTTGGACCCCATTGCATCATGTCAAATATGGACAAGGAAACCTGCTGAATACAGCCTGTATGTCACTCCTCAGTTGATGAATCAATGCTCCTCCATGTTGAACACCCCTTGAAGAAGCACTGAGGCCACAGAATGTACTTCTGGATATACTGTCAACAGCTAGTAATATGTCAGTAACACCATTATTGATGGAATTAGCCAGGTTCTATAGGACATAGTTGCCAGACTGTTTCTGAGGCAGATGGCACCATAGCCAACAAGAGTACAAAACCTACTTAAACATATACTCACCAATCGAATAAACACAATTGCATCTCTCCAGGAAAGAATTGATAAGAGTGAACTCTACACAGTCCTTGTAGACACAAAATCTCATCGCATTGAGGATACCCTCCATCATTACTATGCTAAATGGATAAATTTCAATCAGATGAGGTATTCATGAGGCACTGTGGACCAAGAGCAGCAGCAAACTTTCAGCCACAATCTGTGTAATCTCATGCTTAACTCCCATTCTACCATGACCAAGCTGCGGCAGCAATCTGGTCTGAAGGATGGTATGCCGGGTACAGCGTCAGGCTGATGAGGGGTCAACCTGCTGAAGCTGACTTGTATGCCAAACAGCAGAAGCATGCAATAGATAAGGCTAAGTGTTTTCACAACCAATAGATCAGATCTCAGCTCTGAAATCCAATGAATGATGGTCAACAATAAGACAAGTCACTGGTCCAAAAAACAAGGCTGGAATATTTCCATCTTCAACTAGAAGTGCTTAGTGCATAATCCATCTTGGCTTCCTCAGGTTCTCAGCATCACAAATGTCAACTCAGTTCACTCCACTTGATAGGAAGAATTGGCTGAAGGTTCAAAAACTATGGAATTTAACAAAATTATATGATGCAATAGCACTCAAAATTGGTGCTCCAGAATTCGCCACGCTTCTAGTCAAGCTGTTCCAGTACAGCTAAAATACTGATATCTACCCAGCAGTCTGGATATTTGCCAAGGTAATTTTCCTACACAAAAAACAGTAAAATTGAAGCAAAACAGAAATTATCGAGAAACTCAGCTGGTCTGGCAGCATCTGTGGAGAGAAAGCAGAGTCAACATTCCAGGTCCAGGGACCCTTTTTCAGAATTAATTATCACTAGGAAAAGGTTGGTGTATATACTGAAGATGGGGTGGGTGAGGGGGAAGTGTAAGCGATAGGTAGAGATGGAGTCCAAAGAGAGAGAACAGCATTTGGGCAAACAAAGGAGTGGATAAAGATCAGCATGGGGGAATCTACAGCTACTAATGGGGACCATTACTGGCTGACAAAAAGAAAAGAGAATAAATCTAATCCAGCCAATTACCACCCAATAAGTCTACTCTCAGTCATCAGGACAACATTGCAAGAGATCATAAACTGCTTTCAAAGCAGTATTTGCTCAGCAATAATCTCTTCACTGATGCTCAGTTGGGTTCCACCAGGGTCACTTAGCTCCTGGCCTCATTACAGCCTTGATAGTAACATGGGCAAAAGAGCCGAACTCCGGGAGTGAGATGAAAGGGACTGCCTTAACATCAAGGTCATATTTGACTGAGTGTCACATTGAGGAATGCTAACAAAGCTAGGGTCTGTGGGAATCTGGGGAAAACCCTCCCCTAGTTGGAGTGACACCTAGCACATAAGAAAATTCTTCTTCTGTAGAACAATCAAACATATGCTTGTGCTGATAGGTGTCAAGTAATATTTGTGCCATAAATTGTAGGCAATGGTCGCCTCCAACGAGAGAATCCAACCATCTCCCATTGACTTTGTAGAGACATTTGGACTCATGTGACTTAGATCACAAGGTGAAGTCAGTTGTGGCGCATCTGATAAGACGGAAAAGGCTGAATCTGAGAGTAGAGCTCAAGGATCTATCAATACATGCCTTTTAATGAATATCATACCTGTGAAACTTGGATTGAAAGTTGTCAGGTGGAATTTGGTGATTAAAGCCTCAAAGAAAAGAAGCTGGATTTCAACCTGAGGAAGTTTAACACTTTGACGGATTTGGAGTTGGAATTAGTGACACGTCTGCTGAGTAGACTATAAGTAAATCTATGAAATCTTTCTTTGCTTTTGCTGCTGCTTAAAGAGTAGTTCGTATTGACTGCAATTAGTCAATTAAAATTTGTAAAATGTTGAAATCTAGTCCAACTTTTTTCACTGAGGTCACTTGGAAATTTGGTTCTTTCAGTTTATTGGTCTCATTTTTGAAATCTCACCAATACTGAGGGCATTTCCAGAATCTGAACCAAATGAGACTGTGAAACTGGTTTGCTAGAGTATGTTTGTATTTGAGGGGAGTCAATGCTAATGCCTTTGCGGAGAGAGGAATCTTTTTTCTTTATGCCTTAAAACAATTGACAAAGGATAATTTGAATGCAGGAGTACATCAGTTGGGGTTTGGTTCAAAATCTGGAGCTGCCAAGACAAAGATCATTGAAGAATTGGTTCATCACTTGTAGCTCAATGAAAACAAGGTGAAAGTGAGGACTGCAGATGCTAGAGATTAGAGTTGAGAGTGTGATGCTCGAAAAGCTCAGCAAGTCAGGCAGCATCTGAAGAACTGGACAATTGATGTTTTGGATAAAAGCCCTTTATCAGGAAGTTAATGCCCAAAACGTCAATTCTCCTGCTCCTCGGATGCTGCCTGACCTGCTGTGCTTTTCCAGCAACACACTCTCAATGAAAACAAGTATGTTCCTAGTGGTGCTCAGATAAAAATGTCTCAACCTAGTCAAACAAGTCAAAAATAGAGGCGATGACATTGGAAAGCTAACCACAGAAAGTTTAGATGTAGAATTGGAAGGAGGGAAAGAGATTATGATGTCACATGTACATATCAGTAGTGAAAGGCAAGGATGACCAAGGGCACATTCTTTGACTTGGCAAAAAATATATGCAAAGTACTTAAATGTATTGAGAAAAGGGCAGGCATGTACTTTGTGTCATTCAAGAAAATTGTCATGAACATGAAACGACCTGAACAATCTTGGACTATACATCAACAGAGATGTTTGTAAGGAAAGCTTTGAAAGTGTATTTCTGCCTTTCAGAAGAACATTCTGGTGACTATGATCATGTAAATATAGCTATTGTCACATGCCTACAGACACAAATTCAGGAATTTGAAAAAGAAGCAGGGCTAAGCCTTTGTGGAATTTGGTAGAGAGAACAATATGGTGTTTAAGCTTAAGAATTCAGAAGTAGGCCACTTGGTCCACTGCTTTTTGTCATTTATATGAATGATTTGGATGCGAACATAGGAGGTATGGTTGGTAAGTTTGCAGATGACGCCAAAATTGGAGGTGTAGTAGACAGTGAAGAAGGTTACCTCAAAATACAACAGATCTTAGTCAGATGGGCCTATGGGCTGAGGAGTGGCAGATGGAGTTTAATTTAGATAAATGTGAGGTGCTCCATTTTGGAAAGGCAAAGCAGGGTCATACTTATACACTTAATGGTAAGGTCCTGGGGAGTACTGCTGAACAAAAAGACCTTGGAGTGCAGGTTCATATTTCCTTTGAAAGTGGAGTCGCAGGTAAATAGGATAGTGAAAAAGGCATTTAGTATGCTTGCCAGTATTCATCATTGCATTGAGTATAGGAGTTGGGAGGTCATGTTACGGCTGTACTGGACATTGGTTAGGCCACTTTTGGAGTATTCCATGCAATTCTGATTTCCGATGATGTTTGCTAGGGTTGGAGGGTTTGAGCTGAAGGGAGAGGCTGAGTCTATTTTTCCTGGAGCATCAGAGGATGAGGGGTGGCCTTATAGAGGATTATAAAATCATGAAGGGCATGGATAGGGTAAATATGCAAGGTCTTTTCCCTTAGAGGGAACTAGAGGGCATAGGTTTAAGGTGAGAGGGGAAAGATTGAAAAGGGACCTAATGGGCAGCTTTTTCACGCAGAGAGTGGTATGTGTATGGAATGAGCTGCCGGGGAAGTGGTGGAGGCTCGTACAATTGCAGCATTTGAAAAGCACATGGGTGGATATGTGAATAGAAAGGGTTTAAAGGGATATAGGCCAAGTGCTGGCAAATGGGACTAGATTTATATACGATATCTGGTCGGCATGGATGAGTTATAAAGTCATAGTCATAGAGATGTACAGCACGGAAACAGACCTTTTGGTCCGACCTGTCCATGCCGACCAGATATCCCAACCCAATCTAGTCCCACTTCCCAGCATCTGGCCCATATCCCTCCAAACCCTTCCTATTCATATACCCATCCACATAGCTTTTAAATGTTGCAATTGTATCAGCCTCCACCACTTCCCTCTGGCAGCTTAGTTCATACACGCACTGCCCTCTACGTGAAAATGTTTCCCCTTACGTCTCTTTTATGTCTTTCCCCTCTCACCCTTAACCAATGCCCTCTAGTTCTGGACTCCCCTACCCCAGGGAAAAGACTTTGTCTATTCAACCTATCCATGGCCCTCATGATTTTATAAACTTCTATAAGGTCACCCTTCAGCCTCCACGCTCCAGGGAAAACAGCCCCACCCTATTCAATCTTTCTCTATAGCTCAAATCCTCCAACCCTGGCAACATCCTTGTAAATCTTTTCTGAACCCTTTCAAGTTTCACAACATCCTTCCGATTGGAAGGAGACCAGAATGGCACACAATACTCCAAAAGTGACCTAACCAATGTCCTGTACAGCTGCAACATGACCTCCCAACTCCTGACGAATAAAGGAAATCATACCAAACGTCTTCTTCACTATCTCCTATCTACCTGTGACTCTACTTTCAAGGAACTATGAACCTGCACTCCAAGGTCTCTTTGTTTAGCAACACTCAAAAGCTAAGTTTCATGCTATATGCCTCTATGTTTCAAATTTCACAATTCCATCTACCCTTAACAACTTCATAGAGATTAGAGAATAACTTCACCTACCTGTCTGGTTTTATTTGCATCTCTTAAAAACATTACATGACTTTGCTTCCGATGTCAGAAGACTGTTTTAAAACTGCATTACCTTCTGTGAGAAAAAAGTCACCCTTCATTCTGGACTCATTCACAAGAAGAAACAATTTCACATCCACCTTTTCAAGGCCATTTATATACTTCAATCACCGCTCCCCCCCACCCCCACCCCATCTTCAAACCTCCACTGAAAACAAGCTCAGCCTTTCCTCAGAAGGTAACCTGCTTTTTCTCAGGATTAAACCAGTGCACCTCCTCTCAAACACCTTTAATGCATTTACAACCTTCTTTAAATAAGAAAACTAAAACTGCACATAGTGTTAGAGAGATGGTATCACTAGTGCCCTGTGTGCCTGAAGCATAATATCCTTTCCTCTTTGTTCAATTCCTCTTCTAATGAAGGACAGTATTCCATTAGACATCTTAATTACTTGATGCACTTGCATACTCACACCTTGTGACTTATATATGAGAGCACCGAGATCCCTTTGCAACTTGGAATTCTGCAGTCATTCACTGTTCAAGTAATGTAGCTTTTTTTTTACTGATCCCACCAAAGTGAATAATTCTACATTTTCACACAGTATACCCATCTGCTAGATTTTGTCTAACTCACTTAACTTATTGATCTCCAAACTCTTTGTCCTCCTCATCACATACCTTGTTACCTACCTTTGTCTCATGTGGAAATTTAGTAACCATGCCTTCCTTCTCCTTATGTAAATGTGATGTAAATTGCAAAAAGTTGAGGCCCTAGCATGAACCCTATAGGCCCTACAGAACTCTACTTATCACTTTCTGTCAATCAGAGAAATATCATTCAGGCATGTTCTTTGTTTTTTGCAAGTCAGCTAATCATCTATCCATATTGATACACTATCCAATGTACTCTACTTTGCACAGAAACCTTTTATGTGGTGCCTTGTTCTCTGGAAAGCTACGTATAGCACCCTACTCCCTCTTATCCACAGCAAATGCTGTTCCAGCAAAGAACTCTAATAAATTGGTTAAGTATGATTCTTCTCTGACAAAGCCTTCTGACTTTTTCCAGTTAGCTTCATTTTTTTTTCCCTAAGTGTGCTCAGCTATAACCTCCTTAATAGGGCTTTTGCCCGAAACGTCGATTTTACTGCTCCACGGATGCTGCCTGAACTGCTGTGCTCTTCCAGCACCACTAATCCAGAATCTGGTTTCCAGCATCTGCAGTCATTGTTTTTACTTAGTTGATTATAACCTCCTTAATAATTGAACCTAATACATACCTCACAGTAAGCATTAAGCTAACTGGCCTGTAATTTCCTTGTTTCTGCCACTCTCCATTCTTGAATAGCGAGGTTAAATTTGGTACTTACAAGTCTGATGGAACCTTTCCAAAATAGACAGGCAGGAGGCTGGAAAAACACAGCAAGCCAGGCAGCATCAGGAGGTGGCGAAGTCAGCATGTCAGGTGTAACCTTCTTCAGGACCTTTCCAGAACCTTTCTTGTCCATTTGGACCCAGAAACATGTCAGCCTGCAGCAGTTTGCTCAGTATCACTTTCCTAGTGATTATAATTTCACCAAGTTCCTCTCTTCCTTCCATCTCCAGGTTTATAGCCATTACTGGAATATTTTTTGTAATCTTTGCAGTGAACATTTGTTCATTTCATTCATTATTTCTTTGTTATCTATTACCTCCCTATTCTCACTCTTTAGGTATGAACACTCACTGTACCTAATCTTTTAAATACCTGTAAAACCTTGCTGTCTATTTTTGCATTTCTAGCTGTCTCTCCGGCATGTTCTAATTCTTTCCCCATTCACTGCTTTAGTCATTCTTTGCCCATTGCTATATTTTGTCCAATCATCTGACCAATCACTCACCTTTGCACACTTATATCCTTTTTCCTTAAACTTGATGCTTTCCTCAACTTGTTAACCACGATTTTTAAAATATATCCTTTTATGGTAGGAATGTACTTATTCTGAATATTCTGAAATATTCTTTTAAATGTCTGCCATTGATTTTCTGTTGATTAATTTCCTAGCCTAATACCCCATTTCACTGATGAGCTCAGCATTCATGACCACATGCTGCCTTTAATTATGATTACAACATGAGTCTCAGACTGGCTTTTCTCCCTTTCAAACTGAGAAAGCCTTCTGACTTTTTCCAATTAAAGAACCTTATCAAAATGATTCTGATGAATTAAAAAATAGTGTCCCTTTGGGAACATTACTTTGTACATTTACACAGTGGTTCTCCATAAAATACTCTCCTAACGTGTCCTCAGGTTCCCTGATGTCTTCTGCAGCCTCTTAACTCGATCAGAGTTTTCTATTTGAGGGTGAAGTATCCCCAAGTTTGTCCAGTGAGGCTTGTAAATTGATTGATATCTTTAGAGGTATAAGGACAATTGAATCACTGATATTGGTAAGTGACACAAATTTCTCTCCAGGAAGCTTGTGAATGAAAAAGTATCCATGTGCGGTATAGATGAAAATTACTTACAGGTTCTCTTGTATAGGATTAATTTAAAATGTGACTTAGTCACTGATCTTGTCACCATTGATGTAATTTCCAGTTTGCCTATTGAGGGTTTGGATTCTTAGCTAGGAATTGACTTGTTTGTGGCTAATTGACCTTCAGAATAAATACTAATTTCTAAAAGCTTCTAAAGAATACTGTGCAGAAAAAAAGAGCTACCCGTGGAACAGGAGACAGAATTAAATCTACATCTATATTGAATTGAAATAAAACTGAATTAACTTTATTGTCACAAAATCAGTACAGCACTTACAGTGCCATCTTGGGTACAAACATATCTAGGTACAGCTTCATCAGTTGCAAGATCTTAGAAAATAGAGAAATAAAAGATCCAGCATTGTAGAAATACAAGTTCAGAACAACAGTCTTCGAACCCAGATCACACTGGCACCTAGCCTTCAGTCTGCACCACGCCTTGGCTCCAGACTGCGCTGGGCTTCATCTCAAGGTTCATGAGGCTGGGACATCACTCTGGAATCACCTCGAGATTGGGAAACCATGCTGAAACTTTATTGCTGGAACAGCACAGCAGGTCAGGCAGCATCCAGGGAACAGGAGATTCGACGTTTCGGGCACAGGCCCTTCTTCAGGAATGAGCAGAGAGTGTTCAGCAGGAGAAGATAAAAGGTAGGGAGGAGGGACTTGGAGGAGGGGAGTTGGAAATGTGATAGGTGGAAAGAGGTCAAGGTGAGGGTGATAGGTCGGAGTAGGATGGAGGCGGAGAGGTCAAGAAGAAGACTGCAGGTCAGGAAGGCGGTGCCGGGCTGGAGGGATCCGGCTGAGACAAGGTGGGGGGAGGGGGGATGAAGAAACTGGTGAAGTCCAAGTTCATCCCCTGGGGTTGGAGGGTTCCCAGTCGGAAGATAAGACGCTCCTCCTCCGACCGTCGGGTTGTTGTGGTTTGGCGGTGGATGAGTCCAATGACCTGCATATCCTCGGTGGAGTGGGAGGGGGAGTTGAAATGCTGTGCCACAGGTTGGTTGGGTTGGTTCGTCCGGGTGGCCCAGAGGTGCTCTCTGAATCGCTCCGCAAGTAGGCGGCCTGTCTCCCCAATATAGAGGAGGCCACACCGGCTGCAGCGGATGCAGTAGATGATGTGGGTGGAGGTGCAGGTGAATCTGTGGCGGATATGGAAGTTTCCCTTGGGGCCTTGGAGAGAAGTGAGGGGGGAGGTGTGGGCGCAAGTGTTGCACCTCCTGCGGTTGCAAGGGAAGGTGCCGGGAGTGGAGGTTGGGTCGGTGGGGGGTGTGGATCTGACAAGGGAGTCGCGGAGGGAGTGGTCTCTACGGAAAGCTGATAGGGGAGGGGAGGGAAATATATCCTTGGTGCTGGGGTCTGTTTGGAGGTGGCGGAAGTGACGGCGGATGATGCGCTGTACATGGAGATTGGTGGGGTGGTAGGTGAGGACCAGTGGGGTTCTGTCCTGGTGGCGGTTGGAGGGGCGGGGCTCAAGGGCGGAGGAGCGGGAAGTGGAGGAGATGCGGTGGAGGGCACCGTCGACCACGTCGGGGGGGAAATTGCGGTCCTTGAAGAAGGAGGCCATCTGTGTTGTACGTATTTTGAACTGGTCCTCCTGGGAGCAGATGCGGCGGAGACGAAGGAATTGGGAGAATGGGATGGCGTTTTTACAGGGGGCAGGATGGGAGGAGGTGTAGTCCAGGTAGCTGTGGGAGTCGGTTGGTTTGTAGTAGATGTCCGTGTTGATTCGGTCGCCTGAGATAGAAACAGAAAGGTCTAGGAAGGGGAGGGAGGAGTCCGAGACTGTCCAGGTGAATTTGAGGTCGGGGTGGAAGGTGTTAGTGTAGTGGATGAACTGTTCAACCTCCTCGTGGGAGCACGAGGTAGCGCCGATACAGTCATCAATGTAGCGAAGAAAAAGATGGGGGGTGGGGCCAGTGTAGTTGCGGAAGATGGATTGTTCCACATACCCTACGAAGAGGCAGGCATAGCTGGGGCCCATGCGGGTGCCCATGGCTACTCCTTTTGTTTGGAGAAAGTGGGAGGATTGGAAAGAAAAGTTGTTCAGGGTGAGGACCAGTTCGGTTAGTCGAAGGAGGGTGTCGGTGGAAGGGTACTGGGTGGTACGGCGGGAAAGGAAGAAGCGGAGTGCTTTGAGTCCTTCGTGATGGGGGATGGAGGTGTACAGGGACTGGATGTCCATGGTGAAGATGAGGCGTTGGGGACCGGGGAAGCGGAAATCCTGGAGGAGGTGGAGGGCGTGGGTGGTGTCACGAACGTAGGTGGGGAGTTCTTGGACTAATGGGGACAGGACCGTGTCGAGGTATGCCGAGATGAGTTCGGTTGGGCAGGAGCAGGCTGAGACGATGGGTCGTCCGGGGCAGTCAGGTTTGTGGATTTTGGGCAGGAGGTAGAAACGGGCGGTGCGGGGTTGTGGGACTATGAGGTTGGAGGCGGTGGATGGGAGGTCCCCTGAGGTGATGAGGTTATGGACGGTCTGGGAGATGATGGTTTGGTGGTGGGGGGTGGCGTCATGGTCAAGGGGACGGTAGGAGGAGGTATCTGCGAGCTGGCGTTTGGCCTCAGCGGTGTAAAGGTCAGTGCGCCAAACTACTACTGCGCCTCCCTTGTCAGCTGGTTTGATAGTGAGGTTGGGGTTGGAACGGAGGGAGTGGAGGGCTGCGCGTTCCGAGGGTGAGAGGTTGGAGTGGGTGGGAGGGGTGGGGGAGTTCAGGTAGCGGTTAATATCGCGGCCATGCTGAGGCCATACCAGGTCGAGAGACTGCCCCGTACTGCTGGAAGACCAGTACGCTGGACCAAGAGGGCACCCTGCTGGGAGGCCGTCACACCACGCAAAACAGAAAAAAGTCAGGTCATGAAGAGTGCCTGCTAGTTTCAGCTGCAAAATCTGAACATTGGCTTGGCTATTTAAAACCTGAATATGTATAAAAAAAATGAGGCTTAAGAACTAGAACACAACCTTTTGTGAAAGTGAAAGTACTGAGTACAGCACTAAGGAAAGCCATGTGATGACAGCTTGGTGGCTGGCTTCAACAAAGAAAAATGAAAGCTGCTGAATTCTGAGCGAGAAAAGCAAAATGTCCAGGAAATTCTCCGTGCCTTCCAGTTCATAGCAGTCAGTCCCTGAAGCCAAATGGATTATCAACAATCAACCATTTTGGTCTTAACTAGATTAACGGGACCAACCAAAATTGCAAGATCATTGGATCGCTCTTGAATGTCTCCCCCAAGACCCAGACTTTGCACCATATTAGGCAATTTTGAAAGGCAGCCCATATGGTGGACCAGTTGGAGCAGTGCTAAATTTTGGCGCAAAGGGTCGTGGCACAGGCAAAGGAGAGAAGCAAGAAAATTATTAAGAATAAAGTAGTAAATGATATCTGTTGAAGACAGCTGAGGATACATTTGGAAGGCAACATGAGGAACTCAAAATTGAAGAGAAAGCACAGAAGTTCTAATGAGCTCGCATAAAAAATAACTTGACAAAACGTGTGGGAAGTTTCAGCACATTTTGTATGATCACTTAATTGAAAGGCACATAATTGAAGGCAAACGTGAGAGTATGACCAAGATTATGTAAAAGGAAAATGAAGTTTGGAAAGAAAGTGAATCAACCAACAGTAATTGAGATGAATATCTTAGATTGCTAGAGCAGTTTGAGAATATGACTGAAACTGATTTAGACTAACTGTCAGTGGGCTGCCTGATTTTATTTTTCAAGTATTTGTCCTGAGATGTCTGTGCTGAGTTACTCCACGCTCATCTTGACCTAACACTTAAGGAGATGAAAAGGTCGCTACGGTTCCCTGTAATTATTCCTATATTTTCTAACAAGCCTGGTGTGTATAATCATCTGTGAAAGAAGATTGTGCTCAGCTATGCAGTTTGCTGTAATGTTATCAAAATGCTTTATATTTAATGTTATTTGGATGAGTAAAGTTTGAAGAAAAAATTTATTTCAAGTATCTGTATTGGGATACCAGAGAGAGTTTTTTTTTAACTCACCTTGAAAGTTGATTGTGGATACTGAAGACTTCTCTGAACAAGTACTCCTAGAAATTTGCATGACAGATAACTGCTTTGCTGTAGAGTCAACTGGCGACTTTTTTCCAATGATTATCTTGTTTTATCTGGTTCGGTAGGAGGTATGCTTGCTGTGAGCAAACTACCGAGCTGATCACTCCCATTTCTGAAAAGAAGACTCTCTATATCAGTTCAGGGTGAATATACCTTTGGTTTTGAAAGGGTGGCATGGTAGCTCAGTGGTTAGCACTGCTGCCTCTCAGCACCAGGGACCCAGGTTCGATTCCATCCTCGGGAGACTGCCTGTATAGAGTTTGCATTCTTACCCATGTTGTCCTCCCATAATCCAAAGATTTGCAAAGATTGGCAATGCTAAATTGCCTATAGTGTCCAGGGATGTGAAACTAGGTAGAGTAGGCATAGAAAATGCAGGGTTACAGGGATAGGATATGGGGTGTGGATCTAGGTAGGATGCTCTTCTGAGATGGGCCAGACAGTCTGCTTCCACACTGTACGGATTCTGTGTAAAATTGAAAGAGCATCTTAAAATTTTATTTCCTTAGCAAGCCTTGTCTTCAAGACTTCAGGGACAACTGTGCATGTTTAGTGCCTTGCTCCCACGTGCCAACCATTAGAACAACAGAGTCTGGGACACACTATGTTTTTGCCTTCAGGAATGGAATCTTTGTCAAAATGTTGTGTTTGTCCAGAAGATCAAACTCGGCAAATTTTTTTCCCTTTGCCTTAAGTGTGTGTGTGTATTTTGGGTACATTTAGAGGGATAAAGCATTTATACTTCCATTTATAGATTGTGTATTTTAGCCAACAATTACATATTTATTAAATATGTTTCAGTTTATATGAACTTAAAATTGTATCTATTAAGAAAGCTGGTTGATAGATATTTTTGTTTAAAACCTGATATAAATAATTGGTCATCTTGGTAACTGGTAAAGTATTTTAATGTTATGCTGTGACCAGTGGAATAGTGAGATTACAGTGACAGTGTACTCCTCTAGTCTGTCCACAGTAATTGGATAGCTTGCTAGCACTACCTGTTGCCCCTTTGGAAAAGGTCCACTGGGGTGAGCTACAGAGATCTGGAGCATGTGAAATCCTGCCAATGTGATAACTATGCCATCTGCAGATGATGAAAGCAGGAAACTGACAGAGGGACAATATTTGTTTCACATTCTCACAGCAGAATCCCAAAGTACCCTGAACATTGTTAACTTTTATGTCAAACATTTGTATTTGAAAATAAGTCAAGAAAATGACTGCAGGTGCAAATTCGGCCATTGTCAGACAAAATCTTGTGCAGAACTCGTGGAATGTCACATGGATATGTGTAGAGTCTCAGGGAAATCTCAATTGGAGAGAGAAGCAGAACAGGAAGAGGTAACAAGGGGGCTATCTCTCCTTTCATAGCAGAAAGCCATCTGTAAAAGAATGTTTGTGCTATGGTCTTGCAGGAATATACAATCAAGAGGGGTTAAAAACAAATAGCAGCATTAGTCAATGTCTGTTAGTGGCCAGACATCTTAATATGCAGACTCGTGTGCTGTGATGGCCACAGCTCGGAGAACTAGCATTTAAACACTCTTGCACTATAGGCAAAGAATTCTGAGTGCAGCCAGTCGCTGAAAGGAATACGGACAAGAAAGCTTCAATCAATCTACAAAGGCGACAATCTGAAAACTGACTGTCCAACTTCCAACATCGTCATTACCAATAACATATTCAACGACCTTCACAAAAAATTCAGAAATTAATTTGTATTTTTAAAAATTTTTATTTTTTTGGGCTCACCTCTCATTTCAACTGTTTATATGTGTTGCGTTAAAAATTCTTCTCCAGCTTAGTAATTAGTAATCTTACTGTTTTGTTAATTAATAATCTTACTGTTTTGTTAATTCATGGAAGCCTGGTTAAATCGGCTCCTTTTAAAACAAATTAATTTGGCCTAGGAAGGTATCCTTTTAAAATTAACCTTGTTGCAATTAACTAAAGGGAGAGTGAAGAAAGAACAGGAGCTAGTTCAACTCTGCTTACCTGAGAGCTTAATGGTTTGAGGTTCCATCTGGAACCCTAACAAATTGAAGACCTCGCCCAGGGCCTGGTCATAAAGCAAATCAATATTGCTGCCTGAGCACAGCTGCTTATTCTGCACCTCCTATCAAGATAACTCTTGAATATAAATCAGCAGAAGTCATGATTGACTTTTATCAGCTGCCTATTTTTTTCACCAATGTTAATGAAAGCAGCAGCGCGTGGCTGCCTGTATTGTCAGATTGATTGACAAAGGTATGGGTCCAAGCAGAAGATTACAATCAGATTTCTGTTGTGATTTTAGTCTGCAGTCACATGAGCCATTAGGTAGATTAGGGCAATTATTTTCTGTCACTCAATCATTTGTGACAGTCTTCAGTTCATGGCCATCAGCATGGCACACCTGCACATTTAACAGAACAAGGAGACAGCACAAAAATGCAAGGAGCACAACTTTTCTGATTGATTTAGTAAGTTCGAGTTTAGTAGGCACCCCACACTAGGATGGCTAGATTTTTGAGGTAACTCAATTAAAAATTAAAAGATAAGCTAGGAGGGAGACAGAATAGGCAGTAATTACAGTCCATTCTTCTATAACGTAATGGTTGTGTTCTTGTGCAACCTCACGTTATAGAAAAATCATACTTTGGACACAGCTCTTAAAGTGTTGGTGCTGTAATCTCGTTACAGCCAACACGTGATTTAAAAGTTTGCGCTGTGGAAATAGCATCCCCCATTCATCAATCGCGTCAGTGAATTTACTTTGATGAAACGCGCATTATAACAGAATGACCTGTATATTCATTAACACTTTCTGTACTGAGGATAAATATTAAGTGAGAGTGGGTTCTCCAAATGTTGTTTGACCCTGTGCTGTCTTGACCACACAGGTTGCTTACTTCAGTTACAGAACCTAAAAATAAGAAACTAGAAGTAGGCCATTCAGCTCTTTGACCCTGTTCCACCATTTAACATAATCATGGCTGATCCTCTAACTCAACGCCATATTCTTACTAGATATGGAAATGTGTTGCTGGAGAAGCGCAGCAGGTCAGGCAGCATCTAGGGAACAGGAGAATCGACGTTTCGAGCATTAGCCCTTCTTCAGGAATGAGGAAAGTTTGTCCAGCAGGCTAAGATAAAAGATAGGGAGGAGGGACTTGGGGGAGGGGCGTCGGAAATGTGATAGGTGGAAAAAAGTCAAGGTGAGGGTGATAGGACAGATTGGGGTAGGGGCGGAGAGGTCGGGAAGAAGATTGCAGGTTAGGAAGGCGGTGCTCATATCCAACTGCCGCCGTGATATTAACCGCCACCTGAACTCCCCCACCCCTCTCACCCACTCCAACCTCTCACCTTCGGAACGCGCAGCCCTCCACTCCCTCCGTTGCAACCCCAACCTCACTATCAAACCAGCAGACAAGGGAGGCGCGGTAGTAGTTTGGCGCACCGACCTCTACACCGCTGAGGCCAAACGCCAGCTCGCAGATCCCTCCTCCTACTGCCCCCTTGACCATGACCCCACCCCCACCACCAAACCATCATCTCCCAGACCGTCCATAACCTCATCACCTCGGGGGATCTCCCATCCACCGCCTCCAACCTCATAGTCCCACAACCCCGCACCTCCCGCTTCTACCTCCTGCCCAAAATCCACAAACCTGACTGCCCCGGCCGACCCATTGTCTCCGCCTGCTCCTGCCCCACCGAACTCATCTCCGCCTACCTTGACACCGTCCTGTCCCCCTTAGTCCAAGAACTCCCCACCTACGTTCGGGACACCACCCACGCCCTCCACCTGCTCCATGATTTTCGCTTCCCCGGTCCCCAATGCCTTATTTTCACCATGGACATCCAGTCCCTGTACACCTCCATCCCCCATCACGAAGGACTCAAAGCCCTCCGCTTCTTCCTTTCCCGCCGTACCGACCAGTACCCTTCCACTGACACCCTCCTTCGACTGACTGAACTGGTCCTCACCCTGAACAACTTCTCTTTCCAATCCTCCCACTTCCTCCAAACGAAAGGAGTAGCCATGGGCACCCGCATGGGCCCCAGCTATGCCTGCCTCTTCGTAGGATATGTGGAACAATCCATCTTCCGCAACTACACTGGCCCCACCCCCCACCTTTTTCTCCGCTACATCGATGACTGTATCGGCGCCGCCTCGTGCTCCCACGAGGAAGTTGAACAGTTCATCCACTTCACCAACACCTTCCACCCCGACCTCAAATTCACCTGGACAGTCTCAGATTCCTCCCTCCCCTTCCTCGACCTTTCTATTTCCATCTCAGGCGACCGGATCAACACGGACATCTACTACAAACCGACCGACTCCCACAGCTACCTGGATTACACCTCCTCCCATCCTGCCCCCTGCAAAAACGCCATTCCATTCTCCCAATTCCTTCGACTCCGCCGCATCTGCTCCCAGGAGGACCAGTTCCAAAAACGCACATCCCAGATGGCCTCCTTCTTCAAGGACCGCAATTTCCCCCCCGACGTGATTGACGATGCCCTCCACCGCATCTCTTCCACTTCCCGATCCTCCGCCCTTGAGCCCCGCCCCTCCAACCGCCACCAGGACAGAACCCCACTGGTCCTCACCTACCACCCCACTAACCTCCATGTACAGCGCATCATCCGCCGTCATTTCCGCCACCTCCAAACGGACCCCACCACCAAGGATATATTTCCCTCCCCTCCCCTATCAGCATTCCGTAAAGACCACTCCCTCCGTGACTCCTTCGTCAGATCCACACCCCCCACCAACCCAACCTCCACTCCCGGCACCTTCCCCTGCAACCGCAGGAGGTGCAAGACTTGCGCCCACACCTCCCCTCTCACCTCCCTCCAAGGCCCCAAAGGAAACTTCCATATCCGCCACAGATTCACCTGTACCTCCACACATATCATCTATTGCATCCTCTGTACCCGATGTGGCCTCCTCTATATTGGGGAGACAGGCTGCCTACTTGCGGAGCGTTTCAGAGAACACCTCTGGGACACCCGGACCAACCAACCCAACCACCCTGTAGCTCAACATTTCAATTCCCCCTCCCACTCCACCAAGGATATGCAGGTCTTTGGACTCCTCCATCGTCAGACCACAGCGAAACGACGGTTGGAGGAAGAACGCCTCATCTTCCGGCTAGGAACCCTCCAACCACAAGGGATGAACTCGGATTTCACCAGTTTCCTCATTTCCCCTCCCCCCAGCCTGTCTCAGTCAAATCCATCAAATTCAGCACCGCCTCCCTAACCTGCAATCTTCTTCCCGACCTCTCCGCCCCCACCCCAATCTGTCCTATCACCCTCACCTTGACCTTTTTCCACCTATCACATTTCCGACGCCCCTCCCCCAAGTCCCTCCTCCCTACCTTTTATCTTAGCCTGCTGGACAAACTTTCCTCATTCCTGAACAAGGGCTAATGCCCGAAACGTCGATTCTCCTGTTCCCTAGATGCTGCCTGACCTGCTGCGCTTCTCCAGCAACACATTTCCATCTCTGATCTCCAGCATCTGCAGACCTCATTTTCTCGCCATATTCTTACTGTCTCTTTCTTCCCCCTTGATGCCTTTATTATCTAATAAAATGTCAATCTCTTTCTTGAATATACTCAGTAACCAGGCCTCCACAGCCATGTGTGATGAGAATTCCACAGGTTCACTATCCTCTGGGTAAAGAAATGTTACCTCATCTTAGTCCTAAATAACCTACTCCATATTTTGAGACTGTGACCCCCAGTTCTAGACTCTCTAGGGAGACCATCCTCCCTGCATCTAGTTTGTCCAGCCCTGTTGAATTTTGTACATTTCAATAAGATCCTTTCTTATTCTTCTAAACTCTATTGAATACAGGCCTGGTTGAACCACTGTGTCCTCATACAATAGTCCTGCCATCCTCTGTATTAGTTTGGTGCACTCCCTGTATGGCAAGTGCATCCTTTCTTAGGCAGGGAGACCAAAACTGCACATGCTACTCCAGGTCCAACCTTACAAGGCCCTTTGGTTACAGTAAGACATCTGAACTTAAATCCTCTTGAAATAAAGGCCAACATAAAATTTACCTTCCTAATTACTTGCAGTACGTGTCTGTTTCCTTTCATTGATTCTTATACAAAAGCACCTAAATCCCTTCGTACATTCACAATTCACAATACAACATAATTTATATAATACTCTTCCTTTCTGTTTTTTTCCAGCAAAGTGTAGAGCGTCATGTTTATCCATGCTTCACTGTGTCTGCCGTGTGTTTGCTTGCTCACTCAACTTGTCTAGATTATCCTGAAGCCTTCTTGCAATCTCCTCACAATTCATAATTCTACTTAGATCTGTGTCATCAGCAATTCAGAAATGTTGCATTTGGTTCCTTCATCCAAGTCATTTATAGATGTCATGAATAGCTGGGGCTCAAGCGCTGAAACCCGCAGCACGACATTTGTCATCACCTGCTTATTCCTGAAAAAAAACCAGCTTATTCCAACTCTGTTTTAATTTGTCAGCCAATTCCCTAGTGCCATGTGTTTTAAGTTTGTCCACTGGCCTCTTCTGTGGGATCTTGGTTAAAGCCTTTTTGAAATCCAAATATACTACATCGACTTGTTCTCCCTACTAGTTGCATCCTCTGAAAATTTCACAGGATTAATTAAGCATGATTTCTCTTTCCTAAACTCATGCTGACTGTACCTAATCCCACTAATTCTTTCCAAATGTTCTATTCTCATGTCTTTTGCAACACACTCTAGCATTTGTCCCACTTCTGATATTCAGCCAGCTTATCTATAATTCTCTTTTTAGTTCCCTTTCCTTTTTAAGTATTGGGTTTAAATTTGGTACCATCCAATCTATAGAAACAGCTCGAGAGTTTATAGAATTTTGGAACATGACTACCAATGAATCCAATATTTCCTATTCCACTTTGTTTGTTACACTGAGATGGAGATTATCAAGCCTTGGGAATTCGTCAGCCTTTAACCCATTAATTTCTCGAGCACCATTTTTGTGCTCAGACTGATTTTCTTAAATTTCTCCCTCTCATCAGACCCTTGGTTCCCTAACATTTCTGGGAAATTATTGGTGTCCTCATTTGTGAAGACAGAACCAAATTATGTGTTCAATTCTTCTGCCATTTCTTTACTCCCCATTTTAGTTATTCTATTTCTAGCTGTAAGGTGCCTACATTGATCTCCCTAATCTTTTTTCTCTTCACATACCTATAGTAGCTTTATGATTAGTTTTTATGTCCATTGTAAATTTACTCCCATACTCTGTTTTCCCCCTCTTTTTGTTTAGAATTTTGCTTAATTCTAAACTGCTCCCAGTACTCAGGCTGGCTGCTTTTTCTGGCAATTTAAATGTCTCCTCTTCAAATCTAATACTAGCCTGAATTTATTTTATAATGTATAATTGAGCCATCTTTACTGTTTTACTTTTGTGCCAGATGTGAATGAATAATACTTTATTTCATGCAAATGTAAGTTAATTATTAGCATTTCCTGTTCACTGCCAATCTAAACATGACCTGCCTTTCATGAATCCATGCTGTGTCTGCCGGATGGGACAATTTCTATTCCGATGTTTTGCTATTTCTTCCTTGATTATAGATTCAAGCATTTTCCCCACTAATGAAGTTAAGATAATGGTCCAAAATAAGGGAGAGCACATTTAAGATTGAGTCAAGGAGTAACTTCTTCACCCAAAGAGTTGTGAATCTATAGAATTCCCTGCCCATTGAAGCAGTTGAGGCTACCTTGTTTAATGTTTTTAAGACAAAGATAGATAGATTTTTGAACAGTAAAGGAATTCAGGGTTATGGTGAGCAGGCAGGTAAGTAGACCTGAGTCTATGAAAAGATCAGTCATGATCTTATTGAATGGCTGAGTAGGCTTGACGAGGTAGCTGGCCTCCTGTTTCTTATGTTCTTATTTGGCACTATGACCCCATTTTTTTCACCTTTTTTTGTCTTCCTTTTTTGCTTCTTACTTTTCAGTCTTTAGTTTTTATCCTTCCTCCTTACTCTTCTCTGACTCCCTGCTCACTCCCCCTGCATTCTAGTTTAAACTTTCTATGACAACACTAGCAAAGCACCCCACAGTGAGGGTGTTGATCCCAGTCCTGCCCAGATGCTGTGTGTGTGTGTTGATAAGTATGAATATTTTTATTTATGTGTAGACATTTCCTGTGCCATTACACTAAATTAGATGGTATGTTTCATAACATATTAGCATGTATTATTGTGCTGGTTAGCTACATCTGTGCCTAAAGTAGTCTGTTGTGTTTGCAGTAAAAGGGTCTAAAGAGAGTGTTACAATACAGCAGTGAACCCTTCTGTTAATCAGACCAAACTCCCAGAAAAGCTCACCTCATCCCAAAGGATCCTTCCACATCTGGCAGAGATTTTCCTGCACATCCAAACACCTCATCTACTGTGTCCATTGCTCCCGATGTGGTCTCCTCTACATTATAGAGACAGGACACCAACTTGTGGAACGGTTCAGGGAACATCTCTGGGACACATGCACCCAATAACCACACCGCCCTGTGACTGAGCACTTCAATTCCCCCTCACACTCTGCCAAGGACATTCAAGTCCTGGGGCACCTCCACTGCCAAATTCAAGCGACCCAATGCCTGGAGGAAGAACACCTCATCTTCCGCCTTGGGACCCTCCAACCACATGGCATCAAAGTCAATTTCACCAGTTTCCTCATCTCCCCTCCCCCCACCTTATCTCAGATCAAACCATCCAACTTGACATCGCCCTCATGAACTGTCCTACTGTTCATCTTCCTTCCGACCTTTCCACTCCACCCTCTACTCCAACCTATCACCATCACCACCTTCAATTACCTATCACCTTTAAAGCTACCTCCCCCCCCAAGCCCCACCCAACCTCCTATTTATTGCTCCGCTCCCTTGCACCCCCACCCCCTGCACATTCTTGATGAAGGGCTTATGCCCCAAACGTCAACTCTCCTGCTCCTTGGATGCTGCCTGACCTGCTGTGCTTTTCCAGTGCGACACTTTTGACTCTGATCTCCAACATCTGCAGTCCTCACTTTCTCCTCACCTTGTTATCTGTTAAAATGTGAGTCACAAAGAACTCCAAATTTCACTATTTCAAGAAATTAAAATCAATTTATTCTTTAATATAAAAGTGAACATTAAACAACTAATCAAAACTCTAGGCCTCACCACCTTTCTCTTAACTGCTTATTATCTACCTCCAACTCTATAACAATATATAGTTCCAATCAGATAATTATTAAAATTACATCAACTTAATTTCAAAATCACAGTGCGACTGTCAACTTCGGTGCCTTTCTTCTTCTGGCTGAAGATCTTCCTGGGTCGTCTTTTTTCTTTTTGCTGCCAGTATTTTCATATGAACAGGTACATTTGATAGTTTGAGTGTTTCCTAATTTCTTGGATCTGTGATGATGGCAGTTGTTCTGTCTGATTTTCAAAATGGCTACCTTTTTTTTATCGTTGAAACTTTATTGCTGGAACAGCACAGCAGGTCAGGCAGCATCCAGGGAACAGGAGATTCGACGTTTCGGGCACAGCCCCAACATTGGATTGTTTCATTGGTTTGATGTTGGCAAAACAATAAATTCAAACTGAATTGGGTTTTAGTATTAGATTACTTACAGAGTGGAAACAGGCCTATCGGCCCAACAAGTCCACACTGACCCTCCGAAGAGCAACCCACCCAGACCCATTCCCCTACATTTACCCCTTCACCTAACACTACGGGCAATTTAGCATGGCCAATTCACCTAACCTGCACATCTTTAGACTGTGGGAGGAAACCGGAGCACCCGGAGGAAACCCACGCAGACACTGGGAGAATGTGCAAACTCCACACAGACAGTTGCCCGAGGCAGGATTTGAACCCTGGTCTCTGGCGCTGTGAGGCAGCAGTGCTAACTACTGTGTGGCCTGGGGCATAACTTAAACTGGTTAAATTTGAATTGTTGTCAAAACAGCAACCAACTCAGGTGTCCATTTCACGGCCAAATGTTACATATTTTCAATTTTCCAGTCCAGTCTGGGACTGCTATCTAGTCATATGACAGGTGCTTGTCAGCTCTTAGTACAGAACAGCATTCACTCTCTCTTAAAGGTACAGTACATGCCTTCAACTTCATAACAAGAGTTTAATATTTATTTTATTAGGCAAATTTGCAAACTGAAATGTGATTGTCAGTTTCAGTTTGAATCTCAGGATTGCCCAGAATTTAAAGATTTGTTACTTGCATAAGTAACAAACTGTGATGTTCAATGTCACCTGATGCTCGATATTTTTAACATACATTTTTGGTTTCTCTTCCTCTATTAAAAGTATTCAGTCTTATTGGGGTACTGTAGTGATTGTAATGAGGTCAGCTAGCTGAATCTCATAGAATGTGAGTTCCCTGATTGGGGCTAATTCATCAGGGAGTCCTGGCTGACATAAAAGGATGAATAGGAGAAAGTGAGGACTGCAGATGCTGAAGTTCAGAGTCTAGAGTGTAGTGCTGGAAAAGCACAGCAAGTCAGGCAGCATCCAAGGAGCAGGAGAATTGATGTTTCAGGCAAAAGCCCTTCATCAGGATTCCTGCACCTGCTGTGCTTTTCCAGTGCCACACCTCTGACAATAAAAGGATGAATGTCAGGGAAAACGGGCCCCTGAATGTCTGACTCAGTGAGAGGTTGTGCGATTGACAAAGGCTATGCATTTGTACGTAAAGGGTGATTGGTGATGGGATGCCGACCTCAGAAGAGTGATGGTTCTAAGTTTGCTTGCTGAGCTGGAAGATTTGTCCTCAGATGTTTCATCACCATGCTAGATAACATCATCAGTGAGCCTCCGTTGAAGTGCTTGTGTTCTGTCCTGCTTTCTATTTATGTATCTTGGTCTGTTATGGTGGGTGATATCAATTCCAGTTCTTTTTCTGAAAGGTTGGTAAATGGGGTCCAAATCACTGTGTTTATTAATGGATTTCCAGTTTGAATAGCAGGCTTTGAGGAATTCCTGTGCGTGTCTTTGTTTAGCCTGTTCCAGGATGGATGTATTGTCCCAGTCAAGCTGGTGTCCATCATCGTCTCTGTGTAAGGATACTAATGATAGTTGGTCATGTCTTTTGGTGACTCGTCCGTGTTCATGTATCCTGATGGCTAGTTTCCTGCCAGTTTGTCTGATATAATGTTTGTCGTAGTCCTTGCAGGGTATTTTGTAAATGACGCTCATTCTGCTCATTGTTGGTACAGGGTCCTTTAGTCATTTCAAGAGCTGTTTCAGTGTGTTGGTAGGTTTGTGGGCTACCATGATGCCAAGGGGCCAGAGTATTCTGGTCATCATCTCCAAAGTGTCTTTAATGTATGGTAGTGTAGATAGATGTTGGAGCGTGTTGTGTCTTCTTGATTAGGTTTGTTGTGTAAGAATTGGCGGACTGTGCTTATCAGGTACTCCTTGTTCCTTGGCTTCTGGTTAATCCTGGGTGCTGCAATGTGTTGTGGCTCATTTAACTAATGTCTTGATGCAGCTTTGTTTGTGGGTGCTGGAATGATTGTTCCTGTAGCTGAGTATCTGGTCTGTGTTTGTAACTTTCCTAGAGACGCTGGTCTGCAGCTCTCCCTTGGCGTTTTGTTCATTGTGACACCAAGGATGGAGAGTCTTTTGTTCTCTTCCTCTTTGGTGAATGTTATACCAGTAAGGATGTTGTTTATGTGTTAATGGGTTTCTTCTAGTTTGTTGCGTTTTGTGATGTCAAAAGTGTCACCCACATAGCGGGCCCAAAGCTTGGGTTGGATCATGGGGAGAGCTGTTCGTTTCAACCTCTGCATAACTGCTTCTGCCAAGGATCATGACATTGCTGATCCCCTGGGTGTCCTGTTGATTTGTTAGTAGGCCTTGTCATTGAAGGTGAAATGGGTTATGAGGTACAGGTCTACTAGTTTGAGGATGCTGTCATTGCTAATGGAGTTGGTGCGGTCTGTTGTTTGTGTCTTTGGTTCGTCTGGTAGTGTACCCAGTGGTTCTTTGGCCAGGGTGATGTTTATTGATGTAACTAGGGCTGTCACGTCAAAGGACACCATGACCTCGTCATCCTCTACCTTGGTGTCTTTGATGATGTTCAGGAATTCTTGGGTGGAGTGGTTGGAGTCGTGCGAGTCTTCTATGAGGTATTTCAGTTTACGGTGAGGTTCTTTGCTAGTCTGTATGCTGGTGTGCCGGGAAGTGAAACTATGGGTCTAGGGGGGTGGTCTTGGTTTGTGTGCATTTAGTAATTTGTCGAAATGGGGTGTGTTGGATCCTTCAGGCTTCATTCTTTGGAGGTCAGTCTTGTTAATTTCATCTGTCTTGTGGAGGCGCTTCAGTGTTTGCTGTCATGCAGCTTTCTAGTTGTGGAGTTGGGTCCATCACCACCTGTTGATAGGTGTTGGTATTTGCGAGTAGTTAGCTTTTCCAATGTACTAGGAGAAAGTGAGGACTGCAGATACTGGAGATCAGAGCTGAAAAATGTGTTGCTGGAAAAGCGCAGCAGGTCAGGCAGCATCGAAGGAGCAGGAGAATCGACGTTTCGGGCATAAGCCCTTCTTCAGGAAACCCTGAAATCCTGAAGAAGGGCTTATGCCCGAAACGTCGATTCTCCTGCTCCTTGGATGCTGCCTGACCTGCTGCGCTTTTCCAGCAACACATTTTTCAGCTTTTTCAATGTATTGTTCTGTTCGGGATGATGGTGAAGCGCCCTTTGTCAGCCGGTAGGATTACAATGTTTCTGAAGAATTATTTCAGGTACAGTTCCATTAAAATGTCTGTCCTTATTTAGCATTCAGACATTTATACTTCCAAGCACACGTGTCGGTTACTCTGGGCTCTGAGGCCACTTTGGGCCTCCTCACTCTGCATTGACTGAGATCAGCTAAGAAAGAGGTGCAGGAATAGATCTAAACCTTCCACCCCACCAACCTCCATACTGATCCTCACCTTCCACCAACCTCTGTTCTGGTCCTTACCTTCACCTGCTACCAACCTCCATACTGGTCCTCACCTTCCACACACCAATCTCCATACTGGTCCTCACCTTCCACCCCACACACCTCCATACTGGTCCTCACCTTCCACCCCACACACCTCCATACTGGTCCTCACCTTCCACATACCAACCTCCATACTGGTCCTCACCTTCCACCCCACACACCTCCATACTGGTCCTCACCTTCCACATACCAACCTCCATATTGGTCCTCACCTTCCACCCCACACACCTCCATACTGGTCCTCACCTTCCACATACCAACCTCCATACTGGTCCTCACCTTCCACCTGCCATCAACCTTTGTACTGGTCCTCACCTTCCACCCATCAATCTCCGTACTGGTCCTCACCTTTTACCCCACCAACCTCCGTATATATTTTGCCACCTACAAACAGACCCCACCAGCAGGTATATACTTCCCTCCCCACCCCTATCCGATTTCCATAAAGATCATTCACTCCGTGACTGCCTCGTCAGGTCCACACCTCCCAACAACCCACTCTCCCCTCCCAGCATCTTCCCCTGACATCGCAGGAATTGCAAAACCTGTGCCCACACCCCCACCTCCCCAAGTCCGTCCAAGGCCCCAAAGCAGCCTTCCACATCCATCAAAGTTTCACCTTTACTTCCTGACGTGTCATTTTCTGTATCCGTTGCTCCCGATGCCATCTTCTCTACACTGGGGAGACAGGACGCCTACTCGCAGAATGCTTCAGAGAACATCTCCGGACACCCGCACCAATCAACCCCACTGCTCCGTGGCCGAACACTTCAACTCCAACTCCCATTCTGCCAAGGACATGCAGGGCCTGGGTCTCCTCCATCACGACTCCCTAATAAACCGATGCCTGGAGGGAGAACGCCTCATCTTCCGCCTCAGGACCAGCCAACCCCATGGCATCAATGTGGATTTCACCAGTTTTCTTATTTCCCCTCCCCCCACCTTATCTCAGTTGCAACCTTCCAGCTCAGCACCGCTCTCGTGACTTGTTCACCTGTCCATATTCCTTCCCACCTATCTGCTCCACCTATCACCATCACCATTGCCCCCACCTCCATCCACCTATTGCACTCTCAGCTACCTTCTCTCCCCCCCCGCTCCACACCCCTCCCATTTATCTCTCCATCCCCAAGGCTCCCAGCCTCATTCCTGATGAAGGGCTTTTTCCTGAAACATCAATTTTTCTGTGTCTTGGATGCTGCCTAACCTGCTGTTCCAGCACCACATTCTTGACTTTAATCTCCAGCATCTGCAGTCCTCACTGTCGCCTAGGAATAGATCTTCAGCCCATTGAGCCTGCTCTGCTATTTAATATGAATGTTCTAATTTTTAACTCCATGTTCCCGAATATCTTTGTAGCCCTTGATTATCTGAGAGGCAAAATGTCTGTGTACCTTGTTAAATTCAAAGAACGATAGAAGCAGATATTTCCCTATGAGGTAGATATTCCAAAACTTCATAACCCTCTGAGTAATAAATTTTACTCATCTCAGTAATGATTATTGATTCATTTATCTTTAGACTGTGCCTTTCATGTTCTCATTTCCAGACTAGCAGCTAAACCATGAATTTACTGGTCTTTAGAAATATGTACCAGGGTGCCCATCTAGCAGGGACAGACTACTGTCGAAGACAACGGGTCTAACTCCAACTGTGCCACTCAACATGGATATGTTTCAATGGTGCCCGGATCCCCTAGAATTCTTAATCCTGTCTTGCCAACAAGCCAACAAAGAAGCTCAAATAACACCTTATCATAGTTAGCGATTTATGAGAAGATTTGTAGCTCAAGTTGATGATATGGATTTTAAGTTAACTCACTGAGCTGGGGGGGTTTGTTTTCAGACGTTTCATCTCCATGACTAGGTAACATTATCAGTGAGAGTCTCCGGTGAAGTGCTGGTGGTATGTCCCACTTCTCTATCTGTAGGTCTTGGTTTCTTAAAGCAGGTGATGTCATTTCCAGTTTTTTTTGCAAGGGAAGGTAGGTGGAGTCAAAATCGATATCATCAACTTGAGCTGCAAATCTTCTCATAAATCACTAACTATGATGTTTATTGATGGAGTTCTGGTTAGAATGCCAAGTCTCTAGGAATTCTTGTGCATGTCTTTGTTTCACTTGTCCTAGGACGTGTGTGTTGTCCCAGTCAAAGCGGTGTCCTCCTTTGTCTGTATGTATAGGAACTAGTGATCGTGGGTTGTGTCTTTTGGTGGCTAGTTGATGTTCATGTATCCTGGTGGCAAGTTTCCTGCTTGTTTGTCCATTGCAGTGTTTTTTACAGTTCAATTAGTCACTATTTGAATATTGGGAGAAGGGAATTAATTAGATATTAATGGTCCATTTATAGGTTTCAAGCAGCATCTGGGTGGAAAAGTAATTGGCAGCCTCCCACCGCAGATTTCATGCTTGTGCCGATAACGGATCAGTAGGGAACCCAGTCAAATTCCACTTCTCTTCTCTCCTTCCCCACCTCCCCACCCCCCTTCAATTCTGCCTCCTGGGAGCAATAAGTTCCACCCTAGGGTTCAGTTTTGTTCCCATTGTAACACAGACAGGAATATTGATTGATTTCTTTATTGTCATGCGTACTGAAGTACAGTGAAAAGCTTTCTTTACAAGCAGTACAGGCAGTTCATAGTAAGCAAGAATGTACAGAACAAAAGATTTAGATGGATATCAGCATGAGACCAGGGTGGAGAATTGAAATGGCAGGCCACCAGTAGCTTAGGGTCATGTTTCGTAAACGGAGAATTGGATCACATCGAATACTGCTGATTTTGCCTTTTAACTCAAGATTGTGTTTACTTTGTTAATTGCTGCTTTGCACTGACTGGTCTTTATCAATATTTACTCCACGAATACTCTTAGATGTCTTCCAGTTTCTCCCAGAATCTCATTCAATTTCTCCCATACATGATGAGTACCGTGGTCTTTTAAAGATGGCGCCAGCACAGGGACAACAGTTCATTCCGGGATATCCCGGCAGTGAGTCTACCAAGTATGGCTTATCGGACGAACATCAGATAAGATAATCCTTTGGGACTGTGAAGTTGGAGGCCTCACACTCAACAGTTTCTCTTTCGAATCCATCCACTTCCTTCAGACCAAAGGAGTAGCCATGGGCACCTGCATGGGCCCCAGCTACACCTGCATCTTTGTTGGGTACGTGGAACAGTCCATCTTCCACAGTTACACCGGCACTATTTCCCACGTTTTCCTCCACTACATTGATGACTGTATCAGCGCCCCTCATGCTCCCAGGATGACTTTGAACTTCATGAACATCTTCCACCCTGACCTCAAGTTCACCGGGAACATCTCAGGCACCTCCCTCCCCTCCTGGACCTCTCCATCTCCATGTCCCGTGACCGACTCAACACGAGCATCTATTTCAAACCCACCAACTCCCACACCTACATGGAATACATCTCCTCCCAAACCCTCATCTGTAAAAACGCTATCCCTTACTCTCGATTCGTCCACCTCTGCTGCATCTGCTCCCAGGAGGAGCAATTCCACTCCTGAACATCCCAGATGGCATCCTACTTCACAGACCGCTATTTCCCCTCCCACATGTTCAACAATGCCCTCCACATCTCCTCCACTTCCCTTGAACCCCACCCGTCCAACAACGACAAGGATAGAGCCCCCCAGTCCTCATTTTCCACCTTACCGATCTCCGGATACAATGCATCATCCTCCTCATTTCCGCCACCTATAGTCAGACCCCACCACCAGAGATATATTTCCCTCCCCACCCCTATCAACATTCCAAAGAGACCATACCCTCCGCAACGCCCTCGTTAGGCCCACCCTCTGTCCCCCCACCCCCTCCACCACCCCACAACCCACCCTCCACTCCCAGCACTTTGTCCTGCCATCGCAAGATGTGTAAAATGTACACCCACCCTTCCCCCCCCTCACCTCTATCTGAGGCCTCAAAGGATCCTTTCACATCCAGCAAAGATTTTCCTGGACATCCAAACATCTCACCTACTGTGTCCGTTGCTCTCTATGTGGTCTCTTCTACATTAGGGAGACAGGATGCCAATTTGCGGAACATTTCAGAAAGCATCTCCAGGAAGCAGGCACAAAACAACCCTACTGCCCTGTGGCCGACTGCTTCACCTCCCTGTACACCCCGTGCAAGCCCCGGGTCTCCTCCACCACCAAATCCTAGCCACCCGACACCTGGAAGAAGCAAGCCTCATCTTTTGTGTAGGGACCCTCCAACCACACGGCTTCAATGTCGATTTCACCAGTTTCCTCAACTCCCCTCTGCATTTTATCCCAGATCCAACCCTCCAACTTGGCACCGTCCTATTGAACTTCTCCCACATGTCCATCTTCCTTCCCACCTATCTCCTCTACTCTCTGCTTCAACACATTGCCATCACCCCCACCTGCATTCACCTAATGCCTTCCTTCCCTCCTCCCCCAGCCCCACCCATTCCTATTTATCTGTCAGCCCCCTTAGGCTTCCCCCACATTCCTGATGAAGGGCTTATGCCCAAAACGTCGATTTTCCTGCTCCTTGGATGCTGCCTGACCTAGAGTCATAGAGATGTACAGCACGGAAACAGACCCTTCGGTCCAAGCCGTCCATGCTGACTAGATATCCCAATCAAATCTAGTCCCACCTGCCAGCACCCAGTCCATATCCCTCCAAACCCTTCCTATTCATATACCCATCCAAATGCCTTTTAAATGTTGCAATTATACCAGCCTCCACTACTTCCTCTGACAACTCATTCCAAACACGTACCACCGTCTGTGTGAAATTGTTTCCCTTTAGGTCTCTTCTATATCTTTCCCCTCTCACCCTAAACCTATGCCCTCTAGTTCTGAACTCCCCGATCCCAGGGAAAAGACTTTGTCTATTTATCCTATCTATGCCCCTCATAATTTTGTTAACCTCTATAAGATCACCCTTCAGCCTCCGACGCTCCAGGGAAAACAGCCCCAGCCTGTTCAGCCTCTCCCTATAGCTCAAATCCTCCAACCTGGCAACATCCTTGTAAATCTTTTCTGATCTCTTTCAAGTTTCACAACATCTTTCTGATAGGAAGGAGACCAGAATTGCATGCAATATTCCAACAGTGGCCTAACCAATGTCCTGTACAGCCACAACATGACCTCCCAAACTCCTGTACTGAATACTCTGACCAATAAAAGAAAGCCTTCTTCATTATTCAATCTACCTGCGACTCCACTTTCAAGGAGCTATGAACCTGCATTCCAAGGTCTTTTTGTTCAGCAACACTCCCTAGGACCTTACCATTAAGTGTATAAGCCGTGCTAAGATTTGCTTTCCCAAAATGCAGCACCTCGCATTTATCCGAATTAAACTCCATCTGCCACTTCTCAACCCATTGGCCCATCTGGTCAAGATCCTGTTGTAATCTGAGGTAACCCTCTTCGCTGTCCACTATACCTCCAATTTTGGTGTCATCTGCAAACTTACTAATTGTACTTCTTATGCTCACATCCAAATCATCTATGTAAATGACAGAAAGTAGAGGACCCAGCACCGATCCTTGTGGCACTCCACTGGTCACACGCCTCCAGTCTGAAAAACAACCCTCCACCACCACCCTCTGTCTTCTTCCTTTGAGCCAGTTCTGTATCCAAATGGTTAGTTCTCCCTGTATTCTGAAAGATCTAACCTTGCTAATCAGTCTCCCATGGGGATCCTTGTCGAACACCTTACTGAAGTCCATATAGATTACATCTACTGCTCTGCCCTCATCAATCCTCTTTGTTACTTCTTCAAAAAACTGAATCAAATGAGACATGATTTCCCTCGCACAAAGCTATGTTGACTATCCCTAATCAGTCCTTGCCTTTCCAAATACATGTACATCCTGTCCCTCAGGATTCCCTCCAACAACTTGCCCATCATCAATGACAGGCTCACTGGTCTATAGTTCCCTGGCTTATCCTTAGCACTCTTCTCAAACAGTTAGCCAACTTCCAGTATTCCGGCACCTTACATGTAACTATCGATGAGACAATTTTCTCATCAAGAGGCCCAGCAATCACTTTTCTAGCTTCCCACAGAGTTCTAGGGTACACCTGATCAGGTCCTGGGGATTTATCCACCTTTATGCATTTCAAGACATCCAGCACTTCCTCCTCTGTAATATGGACATTTTGCAAGGTGTCACCATCTATTTCCCTATATTCTGTATCTTCCATATCCTTTTCCACAATAAATACTGATGCAAAATACCCGTTTAGTATCTCCCCCATTTTCTGCGGATCCACACAAAGGCCGCCTTGTTGATCTTTGAGGGGCTCTAGTTACCCTTTTGTCCTTAATGTATTTGTAAAATCCTTTGGATTCTCCTTAATTCTATTTGCCAAAGTTATCTCATGTCTCCTTTTTGCCCTCCTGATTTCCCTCTCAAGTATACTCCTACTGCCTTTATATTCTTCTAAAGATTTACTCGATCTATCCTGTCTATACCTGACATAAGCTTCCTTCTTTTTCTTAACCAAACCCTCAATTTCTTTAGTCATCCAGCATTGCCTGCTGTGCTTTTCCAGCACCACACTTTTCCCACTATTGTTCTGTTTAACATTTTAGAAGATAATGGCACTGATGGGCATTTAATTTGTGGTGTGTCTGTATATACTCAGTAGCTGCATTAAGAGTCATCTGCCTGGCTGTGAATTGACGAATGAATAACTGGATAGACTTCTAGTTTTATGCTTTACATATCAAGCCTATTTGCAGATGGTACAGTACTTACATTAAATCAGTCCTCATGGGAAATCTGCTCTCTTCACAAAATGCAGCTATCTCAATCACTTTGTGTGGGAAGTTCAAGCAATTAACCATGATTTGATGCAGTAGATTGTGACTAATAGTTTGGAAAAACATTCACTCTCATTTCATACACTTTCTTCTTCTATTAAATTATCAGAGATTTAATTGGAAGCTCTTCTCCTTCTGAAGGTTTAGATGAGGGTCAGATTGTCTGTAAGAATTAGGCAAGGTTGATTAATTGGGAAATGAATGAAATTGAGGGGTCTTTGATCTTGGTACAAATGGAATTGTGTACTGTTGAAGAGCTAGTTGATATTTAGGACCAAATTGATGTGAACAATTTGTCATTCCATTCCATGCAATATCCCTCCCACTTGTATTCCATTGCAATATCCATGCCACTTGTGCCTTCAATCATAGATGATGGGTTGAGAGTCTCTTAAACACTAGAAGAATTTCGGGCTTTTTCTGTAGTTTTTAATTCTAAGGTACAGACAATGAAAAGTATTAGCAAGCTAGATCTTGTTTTGTCTGCCAATAATATTACATATTTGAAGATTTATGAACCGATCCTATTTCTATTAATTTGAATGTTGTGTCACTTGGTGAATCTGCTTTGATGTATTAATCATCTCCAAACCATTAAAATGAGTTATCTGCACATCTTGTTTTTAACGTTTCCAAAGCTCTTCAGAGCTTAAAAATGTGTTGCTGGAAAAGTGCAGCAGGTCAGGCAGCATCAAGGAACAGGAGAATCGATGTTTCGGGCATAAGCCCTTCTTCAGGAATGAATGTTCAGAGCAAACCTTTTGTTCTTGTGGTTTTCAACAACTTAAACCTGCATTTAACTTTGAGTTTTCAAACTCGTTTGAAAGAATTTTGCAAAAATGTACGGTTAATGACTTCAATTCCGTGAAGCTTCTGACCAACTGGGAAGGCTTGATGATCCTAAGTTACCCTCTGCTGCCTCAACCCACTGTTCTCTCCTCAGATTTTTGTTCATAAACACCAAGTAAAAGCAATGATGCTTAAAGTGAGTTTTGTTAACAAGTTACCTCCAGCCTGTTTAATCTTTTACCCTCTACCTCCCACTCTCATAATTTTTAATGTTATTAAAGATATTCTTGATCTTTTCTGGAAGAGTCAGTATTTTGTAATTCAAATTCCCAATAACTGCAATTTTGAAATAATATGATAGTCATTCGTTCTCAAAATATCTGCTATGTTCTCTTTGGCAGGATGAATGATCTGCTTAGGAAGGTTTTGACAAGGAACTTGACTGTGAAAAGACTCGGACAGAGAGAGACACAGTCCTGACCAGTGATTACTATCAAATGTAGAATATTATTCATTGTATATATATATAGATCATACCTACAGTTTAAAAGTTCAGCACATAGCCGGTATAATTTGAATTCCAAGAATCATTGGGCTGAAACCATTTGTCATTGTTATAGAGTGGAAGTGGCTTTTCTTTTCAAACTGATTTTGAATATTCTTGCCATTCAAGGGATGAGAACTTTTCCAATGGTTAATATACTTTTTACTTGAACTTTGGCTGCATTTAGAAACATGCTTCTCAAGTAAAACCCCATGGAATTGGATCACGACTCGTAGATGAAAATATAGAACAGAAAAAAGGAATCAACTTGACAGCCTCTGTTTTGACCAATAACTTGTGTTATCTTTGCTCAATCAGATATCTGCAGGACTATTTATAGAAACAACATTAATACAGAGGAGCAAACAAATAGAAGAATCACGAATGAAAGAGGAGGAGAGAGAAGAAAATAAGATAGTGAGGCAGTGGTGGAAAGGAGAGATGGAGGAAGTAATGATATAATGATAGAATAGAAATGGTGGGGAAAAGACAAAGAAGTAAATGTGGAGAGGGAGAAAAAAATCCAAAATTGAAATGGAAGAGAAATGAACTGAAGTGAGACATTCAGGCATTCAACAAAATAGGTGCAGCCATTCTCTGCCATGTTTTTCAGTGTGATACCCTGAGTAACTGGAGTCACCCTGCCTGGTTTAAAATTTAAACAAAGGCTGTCAATCAATATTAATGGGTGTGTCCTGCATGGGAATGTCTCTTAACAATCGAAACCCACTTGTCTCAATCAGTCTGCAGTCACCCCTCATTCTACATAAATGTTGACTTTTCCCTTGAATTGGTATTGTTGTGAAGAGTGCAAGACAAAAAGCTTTGAAAACATGTCTTTTTTTTCAGAAATACTGAAGTGAAAGATTGCTGATACTATTAAGTTTACAACCATGTTTTTTGCTGACTTGGTGAGGAGATGAAAAACTGAGAGTTATATTTGCAGGGTCTGGCTTGAAAGTGTTTGAGAAGCACTGCTCTGAATTATCACTTGTGTTGAATTTTGTTGTAATAAATGTAAGCAGCTTTGCTCCAAGCTCTCTTCGAATTGATTGATTAGTTATAAGCAATAATAAGCAGTAATACGTTTTGCTACAAAATGTATATAACAACAATTAAAATAAAGTATGCTCATAAATTGGGGAGCATTTGAAACAGCACCAAAGTGTGATTTTAGAGGTTGTCCTTCCAAAGGGTCCGATTGCCCCAGTCTTTAAATTGACAAAGATATAGGAATATAGGAAATTAGCCTACTTCATATCCTTAAACTGGGAAACCCAGTCTGGACTCCCAAATCAATGAAAACAACCTTCTTGCATTTTTTCCTGTCTAGTCAGTTTGGAATTTCAAAGGTCTCCTTCTATGCTCCACTGAATCTTTATACATCAGTCCTGCCATCCCAGGAATCAGTCTGGTAAACCTTTGTTGCATTCCCTCCATAGCCCGATCATTCATCCACAGATAAGGAGAAAAAACTGCACACAATAGTGCAGGCGTGATCTCACCAAGGCCCTGTACAATTGCAGCAAGACATCTCTGCTCTTGTGCTGAAATCCGCTCACCCTGAAGGCCAACATACCTTCACCAACTGCTACATCTGCATGCTTACTTTCAGTGACTGGTGTACAAGAACACCCAGGTCTCGTTTTACCTTCCCCTTTCCTAAGCTATTACCACTCCGATAACAAACTGCCTTCCTATTTTTGCTATCAAAGTAGATAATCTTATATTTATCCACATTATACTTCATCTATCATGCATTTGCCCACTTACTCAACTTGTCCACATCACACTGAAATATCTCTGCATCTTCCTCACAGTTCATCCTCCCACCTGGCTTTGTACATGAATCAAGTTTATGTGGGTGAGTTTACTGAAATGTCACAAAGAAATAGATTTGCATTTATATAATGCCCTTCGAGACCTCAAAAAATCTAAGCGCTTTATAGCCCATTAAGCAGTTTAGCAGTGTTGTCACTGTGGTAGTCCAGAAAATATGGCAGCAAATTTGCATGTAGCAAACTTCCAGAATAGCAAATAATAATAATAACTAGATCATCTTGTTTAAGCACCAGGACGTTGGACATAACTCCTGCACTCTCTTTCCAATTATGCCAAGAGATCTTTTATGTCTACCTGAGAGAATAGAAAGGGACTCTGTTCAACATCTCAACTAAAACAAAATGGCAGGCTTTCAGTCAGACACCAAGAGTGTTAGCCTTGATTTTGAAGTGGAACTTGTACAAGTATATTGGAGGAGAAAATGCTACAAAATTATACGCAATTGGTTTTAGCCCAATGGGAATATGTATCCAGTACTCAGAATCCAGAATGACATTAGTTAGCACTTGGAGAAGGATGGGTTAATCAAGAACAGTCAGCCTGTTAAAAGACGATTTTGCGTCATCAATTTAACACGTGGCTTGGAAGTAGCCAGTGAATTTAGATAAGAGACTTCAGGAATACATCAGTGGATTAGCAGACAGTAAGTGTCTATTGCAGTCCAAAGCTGGGAAATGAAAAATAAGTATACTCTGAATAGTAGAACACAGAACATAGAACAACACAATGCAGAACAGGCCCTTTGGCCCTCAATGTTGCGCCGACCTGTGAACTATTCTCAGCTTGTCCCCCTACACTATCCCTTTATCATTCATGTGCTTAGGAGAAAGTGAGGACTGCAGATGCTGGAGATCAGAGCTGAAAATGTGTTGCTGGAAAAGCGCAGCAGGTCAGACAGCTGCCTGACCTGCTGCGCTTTTCCAGCAACACATTTTCAGCATTCATATGCTTATCCAAGGATTGTTTAAATCTCCCTGAAGTGGCTGAGTTAACTACATTGGCAGGTAGGGCATTCCACGCTCTTACCACACTCTGAGTAAAGAACCTGCCTCTAACATCTGTCTGAAATCTATGACCCCTCAATTTGTAATTATGCCCCCTCATACTAGCTGATGTCATCATCCTAGGAAAAAGACTTTCACTGTCTACCCTATCTAATCCTCTGATCATCTTGTATGTCTCTATCAAAACCCCTCTTAGCCTTCTTGTTTCAAATGGGAACAGATCCAAGTCTCTCAGCCTTTCCTCGTAAGACCTTCCCTCCAGACCAGGCAATATCCTGGTAAATCTCCTCTGCACCTTTTCCAACGCTTCCACATCCTTCCCGAAATATGGCGACCAGAACTGTACATAATATTCCAATTGTGGCCGCACTAGCGTTTTGTATAGTTGCAGCATGATATTGCAGCTCCAGAATTCAATCCCTCTACCAATGAAACCCAACACAGCATATGCCTTCTTAATAGCACTATCAACCTGGGTGGCAACTTTCAGGGATCTATATACATGGACTCCAAGATCCCTCTGCACATTCACACTCCCAAGCATCTTTCCATTGACCCAGTACTCTGCCTTCCTGTTATTCTTCTCAAAGTGCATCACGTCACATTTAGCTGCATTGAACTCCATTTGCCACATTTCAGCCCAATTCTGCAGTTTATCCAAGTCCCCCTGCAACCTGTAACATTCTTCCAAACTGTTCACTACTCCACCGACTTTGGTGTCATCTGCAAATTTACTAATCCATCCACCTATGCCTGTGTCTAAGTCATTTATAAAATGACAAATAGCAGTGGTCTCAAAACAGATCCTTGTGGTACACCACTAGTAACCGGTCTCCAGGCTGAATATTTTCCATCAACCCCACTTGCTGCCTTCTTTCAGAAAGCCAGTTTCTAATCCAAACTGCTAAATCACCCTCAATTCCATGCCTCTGCATTTTCTCCAACAACCTACCAAGTGGAACCTTATCAAAGGCTTTACTGAAGTCCATGTATACCACATCAACTGCCCTACCTTCATCTAGACGCTTGGTCACCTTCTCAATAAACTCAATGAGGTTTGTAAGACACGACCTGCTCTTGACGAAACCTTTGACTATCTGAAATCAAATTGTTGCTTGCTAGATTATTATAAATCTTACCTCTTATAATCCTTTCCACAACCTTTCCTACAACAGAAGTAAGGCTCACTGGTCTATAGTTACCTGGGTCATCTCTACTGCCCTTCTTAAACAAGGGCGCAACATTTGCAATCCTCCAGTCCTCTGATACTAAATCTGTAGACAATGATGACTCAAAGGCTCTGCTATCTCCTCCCTAGCCTGCACATCCCTGGACACGCTGAGCATTCAGGTTAGGAAAATGAAAGGACCTCATCAGCATGAGACCGGACAGAGGTCTAGAGCAGAGGGCAAAAACACAAAGGTCATATCCAACATAGCATGGGAGGGAAGGAGAGGATAAAAGACTAACACTTGCAAATGTGCAACTAGAATGAAGAATAGAAAGGTGTGGGGCCAATGGTGCACTGGAGCAAAACAGTATTGTATGGAAGGTGGATAAAGAGTTGGACAGGGACCAATGGGCTGAGAAGTGGCAGATGGAGTTTAATTCAGATAAATGTGAGGTGCTGCATTTTGGGAAAGCAAATCTTAGCAGGACTTATACACTTAATGGTAAGGTCCTAGGGAGTGTTGCTGAACAAAGAGACCTTGGAGTGCAGGTTCATAGCTCCTTGAAAGTGGAGTCGCACGTAGATAGGGATAGTGAAGAAGGCATTTGGTATGCTTTCCTTTATTGGTCAGAGTATTGAGTACAGGAGTGGGGAGGTCATGTTGCGGCTGTACAGGACATTGGTTAGGCCACTGTTGGAATATTGCGTGCAATTTTGGTCTCCTTCCTATTGGAAAGATGTTGTGAAATTTGAAAGGGTTCAGAAAAGATTAACAAGGATGTTGCCAGGGTTGGAGGATTTGAGCTATAGGCAGAGGCTGAACAGGCTGGGGCTGTTTTCCCTGGAGCTTTGGAGGCTGAGGGGTGACCTTATAGAGGTTTACAAAATTATGAGGGGCATGGATCAGGTAAATAGACAAAGTCTTTTCCCCAGGCTGGGGGAGTTCAGAACGAGAGGGCATAGGTTTAGGGTAAGAGGGGAAAGATATAAAAGAGACCTAAGGGGCAACTTTTTCACGCAGAGGGTGGTACGTATATGGAATGAGCTGCCAGAGGATGTGGTGGAGGCTGGTACAATTGCAACATTTAAGAGGCATTTGGATGGGTATATGAATAGGAAGGGCTTGGAGGGATATGAGCCGGGTGCTGGCAGGTGGGACTGTATTGGGTTGGGATATCTGGTCGGCATGGACGGGTTGGACCGAAGGGTCTGTTTCCATGCTGTACATCTCTATGACTCTAAGAGAAGATTGAGTCACCACTCGAGAGAAACATTGGTGTGAAAGAGGTGCAGCTGGAAGGGAGCAGGAAGTGGTGGTGGGTGGTTGGAGGGGAATGGAGATCAAGAATTATGGCTCATTAGGGCTAGAGAATTCATATCAAAGGTTAGAACACAGGGTGGAAAGGAGAAAAGAAGCCATTCAGAAGTGACAGATCCCATTTCTTATGCTGGCAATAGTAATCACTCTCAATGACTGATACGGGGATTGAAAAATTAAGTCTTAAAGCAGCCAGTGATAGTGTGAAGCTTATGAAGTGTAATGAGAACTTGATGCTGCATGCAGCTGTCATACTGGGCCTGGAGAGAATAGTTGAGAGTGTGCCTCAAATATGGAAATTGGGCTGATTCCCGTCATTGTCACCTTGATAATCACATGAAGATTTCAGGAGTAATTTCTTCACAAGGAGAGTGGCAAGTGTGTGAACTGGATATATTTAAAGATGGCTTGCTGGGTATGTGAGAGTGAAAGGAATTGGGTTTGTTATAGGGCAGAATGGGAACAAATCATTAGATTGGGAGAATGCGCTTTTTGTATATGAACCAGGTTGACCTAATAGCCTATTTCTGAACTGTAGGTTCAATGCAGTGTTAATCAAAATTCACCATTAAAAGTAATTATTTTATTTGTAAGTTTCCCCTTTAAACACAGCATTTTGAAATTGTGAGAAGATCATGTAAGAACTGAACTTTTACACAACTTCCAGAATATGGTTCTGTCGAATCAACTGTGGTTGAGTTGGTGGGATTCTCACATGAGTTGAAAGGTGTGCGTTCAGTTTTTAATCTGAGAGTCTTGAGGCAGTAATCTGAACTCTCATTACAGTGCAATACTGAGGAAGTGCTGTTTGAGATGACTGTCTTTCAGATGAGGTACTTAACTGAAATCCTATTTACCTTCTCCAATGAATTGTTTTAAAAGAGATAGGACAATTCCCCTCTAAGGTTGCCCGCTAATTACTTCTCAACCAAATCAAGGAACCTTGCTGTGCATAAATTGACTGCTATATTTCGTACATTCTACCATTCACTACAAAGCTGTGAAGTTATATGGGTCATGAGGAGCAATATGTAAATCAAAGTCTCTTTCCTGACTAGTTTCATTAAACACTGATACTCATCCTCACTAACTGCACATCTAATAATTAAACCAGGCACTCAAGTAACATCTGGGTTTTGAACCAGTCTTGAAACATCTGCTTTATGCGTTCCTTCTGATATCTGGAAGCCTGTGTTAATGAATTATAACTACTGTAAGTAGGAGCCTGCTGCCTCTGTGAATCTCAAAATCAAACATGTGTTTGGAGATGAATGATTTACTGGCCTTCTGAGCAAGCTTTCCACTTTGAAGATGCCCTAGGGGTAAAGTTATCCTGTTTGGGCCTGGCAACCTCGAGCAGTTTGAACTGCCTTCAGTGGAGAGAGGTGGCCTGCTGTGATTGAGGATAAATCATCTTTGGCTACTGAATATGGTGCAAGTCAAACTAATATAATGTTTAGATAATAAAACTCAGCAAACCTGGTAGCATTTATGGACGAGAGATAGAATTGATAAGTTTCGGACTGATGAGCTTTCACGTGAATGCTTGGAAGACAAAAGAGGATTTTCAGGACTAACTTCACATTAAAGGCAACACGGTTATCTAATTCTTTAAGACTTTGTCATTTTGGCTACAAATGAACAATCATCAGTACTGTGTACGTCTGTCATAATTACCACAGACTTCTAAGTAATCGGTGACTATTGGAGCTAAAATGCTGCAAAGTTGTGCAGCATAGCTTAAAAACTGAATGTAGTTATTGTGTGATGATTGCATTCTGAGAAAAGATTAGACCCCTCTCTTATACAATGTTATTTGCTGTGAGGTTCTATCCTTGCGTGAACTATTACAAAGATTTTAGTGTTCAAAAAATAACTAGAAGAGGGGAGTGATTTGGAGGTTAGCAAAAATATCTATCTTTGCACAGTCAGTAGTCAGAAGATGGACTGGTTCCACACTCTAGCCCAGACTTTTTGATGGCCTTTGCTGTTCTTGCAGTATAGATGAGAGTTGTAAATCAGGGCTGTACACAATCCCCGATGTAGCAGACTCCAACGGAACTTCCCAGGAAACTGAATATTCTGATCGAATTTTCCCTGCCTGGAATCCTCCAAATGTAGCAATTAAAATTTGGGAATTTAGAGGATTCCATTGCAGTTAATAGTTATCCAGGAAACATTAGGCAATTACATTCCAAGTCTAACTCCTGGGTAACTATTAATTGACATTTCTCCACATGCCCCTCAACCACACTTCCCACAGATTCCTCAAGAAGACCTGACATGCTCACTTCATACCCACCCAACCCCGTCAGGGAACCAACATCCCACCACTCCGACATCCCCTTCTACCCTGGACCAAATCCCCTGTCCTGTGAGATAAAGACTACCTCTTTCCTTGCTGGACCACATACCTCCCAGCCACCCTGAACACTGTATCACTTACCTGTCACCCTACAAACCTAGCACCCGAAACTCCTCTCATTTACCTTGGGTACTTAGTGTCTCACAAGAGCTGTCCAGGGTGTCTGTTTGTGCTACTGGACATATGAATCACAGAATGCGACAACTATTGCTCAGAAAATAGGGTGTGTTTCATCCTTCTAAAGGTCACTGGGAAGCATTGAGAAATGTGAAGTTGTCGTGCATGAACCAGCAAATGCTGAGGGTAATATGATTAACATTCACCCGTTTCTGGGCAGAGCCCCACATCGCAAAACTGCCAAAAATCCAATACTGGCCTAAGCACCAACAAATCGAACAGGATCTGTCCTTATGCCATTGTCTTATGATATTGTAAATCTGTGCCATTGACGCATAAATTGCATAGTTTTCTGATACCTGGATATCGTTGAATGGTCTCACATTTATTGTCTCAGCTCTTAAAGAGCGATCATTCTGATATTGTACTCAAGAGTTTCCACCCACTGAGAATGCAAGTCCCAGTCTCCAGGACGAAGAGAAGGACTGAAGTAAACAATAAAGATCAAAACAAAAGTTTATTTTCTTTTGGAGGCCAGTATTCTGACTGAGGTGGCAAGATCCACTATGTAGCATCTTTTACATAATGAAATTTAGTCGCTCTGGGCAATAGACAGTCCTGAAAGATTTTAAGTAGGTGTTGGGTTTATTGTGTTTGAGATTGACACAAACATGAATGTAAACACAAGAGAGCTCATCTGAGTTTTTCTGCAATAAGCCTTGGGCTTTTTAGCAGATCCATTAAACAGCTCTTCAGAATTGTTTCAAATATGGAGAATGAAACAAATGTGGAACCAGAAGGGGAAGGTTTTACTAATAAATAGCCAGGTCTGGTAATGATAGGAAAGACTACCTCTTTATTCCTTTGCTGAAGTATCATAAGTTTCAGGCTCAGAACTCTGGTTGATCAAGGCAACAGCAAAGATTTCAGGTAATGTTACTGCAATCTCTGGTTCATTTGGGAAAGACACAATCTTTTGCACAAACTGGCTTATCGGTTCGTATTCCAGCAACCTTTTCTTTACCAGTTTTGACGTTATACTGCCCAGCTGCATTTAAAGTCATACTTGCCAAATGTCATGAACAAGAAGGAGAGATGAATTGAATCATTTTTACTGTACCCCTCTCCTGTCCATAAGAAGTGTTCTTTATTAATAATAATATTTTTCTCATCTCGGTCTCAAAAATAGGAGCAATGTGTTTCCCAAGCACTATTTATGAAGTCTGTATAAAAATAACCCTTTGCATATCCTTTAGGGTTAAGACAAAGTATGGTTTATTATTGCATTCAAACTGGGAAATACTTTGCAACATACTCACACACACATCACTAGGACCAAATGTACTACATCCTAGAAGGAGATAGTGGAGGAGAATGTAGAGACATTGGTGGTGATCTTTCAGGAATCACTGGAGCCAGGGAGGGTCTCAGAGGACTGGAAAATGTCCAGTGTAACATACCTGTTGTAGAAGGGAGGGAGGCAGAAAACAGGAAATTATAGGTCGCTCAGCCTGACATCAGTCATTGGGAAGATTTTAGAGTCCATTATTAAGCGTGACATTGCAGAGTACTTAGTTCAGAATGGTAAATTAGAGCTGAGTCAGCACAGGCTCATCAAGGGGAGGTCAATGCCTAACAAATCTGTTAGAATTCTTCAAGGAGGTACCAAGCAAGTTAGTCAAAGAAGAGCCTGTGGACACAATCTACTTGGATTTCCAAAAGGCCTTTGAAAGGAGCTGCAGAGGAGGCTGCTAAAGAGCCCATGGTGTTAGGGGCAAGGTACTGACATAGGTAGAGGATTGGCTGACTGGCTGAAGGCAAGAGTGGGGATAAAGGGGTCTTTTTCAAGATGGTAACTGATGACTAGTGGAGTTTCGCAAGTTCCTGTGTTGGGACCACAGCTATTCATGTTATAGATTAACCATTGGGTTGAAAGAATTGAGGGCATTGTTGCGAAGTTTGCAGATAACACAAGGCTGGTTGGAGGGGCAGGTAGATTTGAGAAAGCAAGGAGGCTACAGAAGGACTTACACAGGCTTGAAGAGTGGGCAGAGAAGTGACAGTTGGAATACAATGTGGGCAAGTCTGAGATTATGCACTTTGCTAGGAAGAATAGAGGCATAGACTATTTTCTAAATGGGATAATGCCTAGAAATCCGAAGCACAAAGGGACTTGGGAGTCCTAGTTCAGGATTCTGTGAAGTTTAACATGCAGGTTCTGTTGGCAGTTAGGACGGTAAATGTAATAGCGAGTTTTGAAAAGATATATACCTCAGGTTGAGGTTCTGAATGTAGGTTTGCTCACTGTGAAAATGAACCTTCCAGCTCAGTGAGCGAACCTACATCCAGAGGCAAATGTAATGTCAGCATTCATTTCAAGAGGGCTGGAAGACAAGAGGAGAGATATACTACGATAAGAGTGTAGTTAGACCGTATTTGAAATATTATGAGCCATTCTGGGCCCTGCACGTAAGGAAGGATGAACTGGCATTGGAGGGTGTCCAAAGGAGGTTTACAAAAATGATCCTGGGAATGAAGGATTTGCAGATGACACCAAAATTGGTGGTATTGTTATGAAGGTCTCAGTGTGTACTGTTCCTTGAAGAGAGACTGGAAGTTGGCACAGACTTAGAAAGGCACACAGTGTGCTGAAAGAATTTAAAATGTAACATTTGACTGTGAAACCAATACTACAGCTGAGTTGCCATGATGCAAAAACAAATTCAAATGCAGCCCCAGTTATCAAAATCCAATCACATTTGAATTCATTGTTTTGACAACCTCAAACCAATGAAATGATCCGATATTTTGGGGTATAAACCTGGACATTTTGAACAGTTAGGGGGAGAACTGCCAAGAAAACCAACAGATATAGACTGCTAGCCAAATAGCTCTCTGAAAGGTCCTGTTCCTATGAAAGACCAGTGAGGCAGAATGCTAAAGAAAAGACAACAGAGGAAAATCTACAGACGAAGATACAGAGAGAAGAGTCGACATATGGCTGGTTTTGAAATTTGAATTTGATTTTGTAAATCTTAATCAGGATTTTTATCGGACCAGTATTGTCGAGTGGGGAAGTAAAAGATAGGTTTCAGAGAAAGGAGTTGTAAATAATTGTTGGTTTTAATATTCTCTGTTGGACTTAAAGAATAAAATGTTTAATTTTTGCTTTAAGTAGTGTCCTCTGAGATGGTTCTTTGCCTCTCATAATTTAACAGATTACGGCACAAGATGAGCTTCTCCGTGTGTCAGGTTTAAACTAGAAGGTGGAGTTTACCCCGTATCATAACAGTTAAATTTCGAGAAGCAAAGAACCATCCCAGAGGTCACTGTTTGTAGTGGACAGTGAAGAAGATTATCTCAGGTTATGAAGGGATCTTACTCAATTGGGTCCATGGATGAGGACTGGAAGATGGAGTTTAATTTGGATAAATGTATGATATTGCAGTTTGGTAACAAGGACAGGACTTACGCAATTTATAGTAGGGCCCTGGGTAGTGTTGTAGAGTAGAGAGACCTAGGAGTTCGGGTACATAATTCTATGAAATTTGCAACAGGATTGATGAGATGGTGTTTAGCCTTCAATGCTCAGTCCTTTGAATATAGGATTTGGGATGTCATCTTGAAGTTGTACAGGATATTGGTGAGGCCTCTTCTGGAGTCTACTGTGTCTAGTTTTGGTTGCCCTGTTACAGGAAGGATATTATTAAACTGGAGAGGGTTCAGAATGCATTTACCAGGAATGGAGGGTTTGAGATATAAAATAAACTGGGAAGGCTGGGAAATTTTTCACTGGAGTGTAGGGGGTTGAGGGGTAGAGGTTAATAGAGTCATGAGGGGCATAGATAAGGTGAGCGACAAGGTTCTTTTCCCTAGAGTAGGGGAGTTCAAAAGAGGCATATTTTTAAGGTGAGAGGAGAAAGATTTAGAAAATGACCTTTTTACACAGAATGGTTTGTGTGTGGAATGAACTACTCGAGAAAGTGGTGAATTCAGGTACAGTTACAGCATTTAAAAGGCATTTGGATATGTTCATGAATTGGAACCGTTTGGAGGGATAGGGGCCAAACACAGGCAGGTGGAACTAGTTTAGTTTGGGAATATGGTCGGTGTGGACTAGTCAGACCAAAAGGTCAGTTTGCATACTGTATGAATCTATGACTTGTCATATGTTAAATAGTAGTGGGTCTGTACTCACTGGAGTTTAGAAGAATGATGTAGGGAGCTTATTGAAACTTACAGAATACTGAGCAGCCTGGATAAAGTCGGTGTGGAGACGATATTTCCATCAATAAAAGAGACTAGGCTCTTAGGGCACAGTCTCAGCGTGAAAGGACAACACTTTAGAACTGAGATGAGGAGAAATTTCTGAAACCAGAGGAATACATTCCTGCAGAGGGCTGTGGAGGCCAAGCCATTGAGTGCATTTAAGACAGCAATAGGTTCTTGATTAGTAAGGAGATCATAAGTTATAGGGAGAAGGCAGAAGAATGGGATGGAGAAACATATCAGCAATGATAGAATGGCATGGCAGATTTAGAGTCACAGCAAGTTGACTCTAAATATGACAGGAATATGCTGTCACTGGAGTCTCATTATCTCATTTCTGAAGACTTCCCATTTTCCAGCCGTCCCTTTACCTGCGAACATCTGCTTCCATTCAGCTTTTGAAAGTTCTTGCTTAATACCATCAAAATTAGCCTTCCTCCAATTTAGAGCTTCAACTTTAGATTTGGTCCATCCTTTTCCATCACTATTTTAAAACTAATAGAATGATGGTCGCTAACCTGCCTTATTTCCCAAAAGTAGGTCAAGTTTTGCATCTTTGAGGAGAAAGTGAGGTCTGCAGATGCTGGAGATCAGAGCTGAAAATGTGTTGCTGGAAAAGCGCAGCAGGTCAGGCAGCATCCAGGGAACAGGAGAATCGACGTTTCGGGCATAAGCCCTTCTTCAGGAAGTTTTGCATCTTCTCTAGTAGGTACATCCACATACTGAATCAGAAAATTTTCTTGTACAGGCCTAACAAATTCCTCTCCATCTATAACCTTAACACTATGGCAGTCCCAGTCTATGTTTGGAAAGTTGAAATCCCCTATCATAACAACCATATTATTCTTACAGGTAACGGAGTTCTACTTACAAATTTGTTTCTCAAATTTGATGGGCCGAATGGCCTAAATTCTGCTCCTCTCTCTTATGATCCTTTTGGTGTTATGGTCTTATGCATCCAAGAAAGAAAGAAAAGGCGAAGGTGACAAATTACAGATTACAGTACTTGAAATTAAATATATTAGAATTAATGCATATAAATTTGGAAGTCTAGTAAGTCAAAGTCCAGTTGAGTTTATTCTGTTGACTGTACACAGTGTTCCATCTGAATTTAGATACATTCAAGTTATCATTGAAGGTACAGTAGTTGTAACGTGTGACTTGCTCTGTTTCTCAAGGGAAGCAAATATTTATTTTCTGTAATTGGCCTTTTGAGAGATATTGAGATCATATGCAGGTGTTTGGCTAAGTATGGAGCTGCTTACTGCTTCCAAATCTCCCCACCCCACCTCATTTCAGGCCCAGCCCTCCCTCTCCAACCCACCCCTTTCACCTGACCCTACCTGTCCATCTTCCTTCCTACCTATCTGCTCTACCCTTCCCACCAACCAATGACAGCCACCTCCTACCTGCATCTGCCCATTGCCAACCCACCCATCTTTTCCCCAGCCCCACCCCCTCCCTCTATTCATTTTGCAGCTCCCCCCTCCCCTCCCCCAATTCCAATGGAAGGTTCCGACCTGAAATGTCGACTCCATTTCTCCTCTGATGCTGCTTGACCTGCTGCGCTTTTACCACTTCATCTCTTTATCTGCTGTTGTTTGAATATTACAAGCAGACTGATGAACACAAGTCAAAGATTTATAATAAAGGGTGGTTAAACAGTTTGGTCAAGTGACTGAGAAACTAAGCTAGCAAGGTGGTTTGAGGATCCCTTATCAGAAAGCATTGTGTTTCTTGCATTAGATAACTGTGGAGTCATTTGTACGCAAGTCAAGTGTAATGGTTTTCACTGGTCTCCTTTGATTAGAACTGGCTGAGGTCGACATCTAGTCTGTTATAAAAGCAAAATACTGTACAAGATGGAAATCTGAACTATATAGAGAGTCCTAGAAAAACTAAGTCTGGCAGCCTCAGTTGAGAAAGAAATAGAGTTAACATGTCGAGTCTAGTATAACTCTTCTTCAGATTGTCATTTCCACCCTCTCACTTGCGTTCCTACCCTTCTTGTTCTGTTTTCACAACTCTACTCCCAGCGTAAAATGCCCGCTCCAGGCACAATTAATATCCAGTCCAGGTGTGAGCTTGTGGAAGAAGTCATGATCTTCAAAGCTATGTTTTTGGTAGGAATCAAGAAACAATAGACATTCACTAGAAAAAGATAACCAAAATTAGGCAAAATGTATTGCCCTCCCACTTGATAAGTTTGTTGGCAGGGGATATTTGATCAGATGGGAGTGTGGGAAGTATGGATCCTGCTGTCTTTTTTTAAAAAACTGTCTAGGAGATGTGGTCATCTTTGTTCAGGCCAGAATTAGTTGCCCATCCCTAATTGCTCTTCAGATGCTGGTTTGCTTGACCATTTCAGAACTCAGTCAAGAGTCAACTGCATAGTGTGGTTCTGATGTTATATGTAGGCCAAACCAGGTAAGGACAGCAGATTTTCTTCCTTAAAGGACATAAATAAACCAGGTGGATCTTTTATATCAATTGTTGGTAGTTTCATTGTCATTATACTGAGATCAGCTTTCAATTTCACAATTATTAATGAATTATATAAGAGCACCTATCCTGGATTTTGCAGGGCCATGACTAGTGAGATTTCTCAAGGGGGTTTAAGGTGTCTGTTGTATTTTGTCCACGTGTTCGATGCAATCAAGAGGACAGATAATGCCGCTGCTCTGTAAGTCATGAGTTTTGTGTCAAGTTTTAAAGGTATTTGTTATCAAACACTCCTCCTCAGAAGCTCAAAGACTGTAAAAGCACACTGGAAATAATGTTGAATTCCATTGTCTATTTCTGCTGTCACTGAAAGGAGGCTTCCAAGGAATGGTAGTTGATCCACTTTGTCCAGTTGCTTGCTGTGAATCACATAGTTCATGGGAACAGTGTTGCGATCAGGAGTAAACTAGTAGAAGACTTCCCTTCCACTGTTTAGCCTAAGGCCCATTGTTAAGACTATGATGGGAGGAATGATTTGATCATCAAGCCTCAACATTCTTCTAGTTTACGCCATTGGGATAAATATGTCGATTTAGTTACCAAAATGGCCAAGTTCATCCTTTATATACAACTATCCAAAATAAATGTCCATTATACTTCTTTAATGAATTCAAAATAACATGTTTCTTAAAAAATAAAGCATATTCTTAAGACAAGCGGGAACTGCTGAATAATGCCTAAGCGATAATCCAAAATTAAAAATATAACCCCTTAATCACCCATAGTGACACCATCATACCACGGCAAGAAGATTGCAGAGCTAATGCTTCGAAAAAAAGGTAAAAGTGAAATATCACCGCGCGCATGATCTAAGATTCTGGAAACAAAGAATAAGATGTGATGACCTCTCACATCCACATTCTCTAGACTTGATGGGCTGATTGGCATACGCCTGTTCCTATGCTCTAGTTTTTTACGTCCTTGAAGCTGTGCTTAGCAGCATCTCCAAAACTGCTTAATTTCAGTAAAACAGCAGATGGTTCACAACATACATTAAAATGTTGCCTTTGTGTTTCCATGATAACCCCTCTCAATCCAGGAATGACCAAATATTTTAAATCCTTCCCAGTATTCCCCAGATACACTTTAAATATACAAATGTATTCCCAACGCCATTCTTTCAGATGCCTCTGTGAATGCACTGGTGATACTTTGGAGCTCATGCTTTGAGTGGGTGCACACAAGTGCCATTTGCATACTGTGGCTTGATGACAGAGTTTGGTCTTGGTTCTCAAGTGGAGATGATGCAGGCTGAACAGGTTCCCACGTGTCCTGTAGATTAACTCCACACCGTTGGAAGCTTCATGGAGTGTTGCAGCAAGGAAGATGGAGAAGAGCCATTGGCGAGAATCACTATTTGCTTTCTATTGTGCAGCATGTGGAAGATGGCAATGAATTTCTGTTGGCAGTTAAATTGGACGCTCCATGATCCTTCCCAGTTGACTGTGTCAAAGACACAATTGTTTTTTATTCACTCATGGGACATGGACAATTCTGGCTGGCCAGCATTTTTTGCCTGTCCTTAGTTACCCTTGAGAAAGTGATGGTGAGTTGCTTTCTTGAACCATTGCAGTCCACATGCTGTAGGTTGATCCACAGTGGTAGATGCCAGTGTTGTAACTGTACTGGAACAGCTTGGCTCAGAGAACAGCAAGTTCTAGAGCACAAGTCTTTTGTACTATTACCGGTATGTTAGCCCATAGCCTTAGCAGTATCCAGTGCCTCTAACTGTTCCTAGGTATCATGTGGACTGAATTGAATTAGCTGAAAACTGGTATTGGTAATGTTGGAGACCGCTGGAGGAGGCCGAAGTGGATTATCCTCTCGGCATCTCTGGCTGAAGATTATTGCGAATGCTTCGGCCTTATGTTTTGTGCTCTTCCATCATTGTGGATGGGGATATTTATGGACCCTTCTCATCCAATGAGTTGTTTAAGTGCCCTTTACTATTCACGACTAGATATAGCACTACTACAGAGCTTAGATCTGATCTGTTGATTGTGGGACCACTCAGCTCTGTCTATCACTTGCTGCTTTTGCTGTGTGGTACATAAGTAATCCTGTTTGGTAGCTTAACTAGATTGTCACCTCATTTTCAGGTATGCCTGATGTTACTCCTGGCATATCCTACTGCACTCTCCATTGCACAAGAGTTGATCCCCTGGCTCGATTCTAATGTTACAGTGGGAGATATGAGGATTCTAATACTACAGTGGGAGATACGAGGTTGCAAATTTGGCTGGAATACAATTCTGCAGCTGTTAATGGCTCAAGAAGTCTCATCGCACCCCAATCTTGAGTTGCTAGATCTGTTCAGAATCTAACCCATCTATCATGGTGCTACACGATATGATGGAGTGTATTCTCAATGTGAAGGCAGGACTTCATCTCCAAACAGCCTGTGCAGTGGTCCCTCCTATCAATCCTGTCACGGACAGATGTGTCTGCAGCTGATAGATTAATAAGGATGGGGTTGAGTACAATTTTCCCTCCTGTTGATTCCCCTACCACCACCTTAAACCCACTCTAGCAGCTGTGTCCTTTTAGGATGCAACCAGCCTGATCAATAAAACAGCTGCCATGCCCCTCGTGATGGCGAACATTTAAATCCCCTGCCCAGAGTTCATTTTACACACATTTCCCACCCTAGTGTTTTGTCAAAGTGTTGTTCAACATGGTGGAACACTAACGCATCAGCCTAGGGAGGACAGTACATGGTAATCAGGAAGTTTCCTGAAGGCATGAATCTTTATGGAGTCCAGGGACAATGTTGAGGACTCCCAGAGCAACTGCCTCCCAGCGATATACCACTCTGCTGCCATCTCTGCAAAGTCTTTCCTGCCGATGGGACAACACATATCCATGGTGATAGTGGTGTCTGGGACCTTTTAAGGTATGACTTTGTGAATATGACTACGTCAGGCTGGTGCTTGACCAGTGTGTGAGACAAGTCTCCCAATTTTGGTGCTTGTCCACAGATGTTAGTAAGGAGTACTTTGCATGGCCGCCAGGGCTGTTTCTACCATTGTCTTTTCCAGTGCCTACGTCGATCCCAAGTGGTCGATCTAGCTTTGTTTCTTTCTTGATGCTTTGTAGCAATTTACACAACTAAGTTACTTGCTCGGCTATTTCAGTGGACAGTTGAGAGTCAACCACATCGCTCTTGTCTGGAGTCACATGAAAGCCAGACCAGATAAGGATGGCAGATTTCCTTCCGTGAAGGGCATTATTGAGACATGTTTAGAGGTTGCTCCTGCACTCTGTATTTATCTTGGATGTATCCTGTGGTGAAGGTCATGTCCACTGTGACCCTTAATGGACAGAATCGTTATGACTTAAGAGGAGCTCTTCAGCCACTGGGAGGAGACAATTGAGAACCACAGCACAAATACTCCTTTGTAGTTACTACAATCAGGTAGATCTCCTGTCTTGATGATGGTTACAATTACAGTGATTTGGAAGTCCCCGGCAAGCTCTTCCCCTTTCAGATGAGGAGGTGTATGTAATCAAGAGTGCTTCCCTGTTGTATTTTAGTATTTGGCAGTGATTCAAACTGCAGTGTTTCCCTTTGTTGTTTTTCAGTTGTCCATTGCCTTTAACGTTATGACTGTACTGCGCTGTGGGAAGTGTTTGAGAACATATGTATTAAGAACTGTGTCTTGGTTGAGGAGATCCTTGAAATGCTTCTTCCAATAAATGCTTATTGCCTCTTTGTCTTTGATGAACACCACTCATTCTTATCTCTGAGTGGGAGGTTCCATGGCTATTTGAACCTTGGATGGTCCTGACTGCGGTGATGAATAATGCAGTGACTTGTATGTAAGTGTGTTGCTGAACTTGCTGCACTCTTTCTGCCCACCATGAGAACGCAGGTGTTCTGGACCTTAGCTTTAATTTGTCTTGTAGACCTGTTTTCTTTCCCTTGAGAACTGGTGGTGTTACCAGTGTAGGAATACTTTGTACTAACAATTTAATAGCTTCTGGATCTTTTGCAAATCAGTCTCAATGTTTCCTGGTGCAGAAAGCACATGCCTTCTTTGCAGGTGGTGATTACGATGGAGTTAAGGGCAGACCAGTTCCTTACTGCTGATCATCCTGTTCCACAAGCCCCAACAACCACTTCATGGTGTCTCCTACATACCTGTGGTCTGGATCTGTCAACAATGCTGAGCCTTATCTGGCTGCTTCACCTGTTGCCTGCTGTTGCCACTGCTTTCCTGGTGATGCTGCTGAGCACTGCACAGCTGGCAGTCTTGCCAGGTAAGATTTTTGTCCCCTGGTGTCCTTGATCCTGAGGAAGGTCTGAAATTCGGCAATCCGGTCAGCACTTAATGCAACGAGCATTCCTGAAAATCGTTGACATGACGTTCTGCAGTCACTGACACAATATCACCCATGGTAATATCTTGTTTTCTTTTTCTGTTTTGCTCAAATCCCTTCATGGCTTTGATCTTAATTGTGTATAACTTTTCTTCTGCCTGACAATCATTTGCGTACTCCCATGTTCCTCCACTTCTATCCTATATGCACTCTCCAATTTCATTTGCTCCACCATAGATTATTGCACCTTCAGCTGCTTTACCCCTGCACTCTGCAATTTCCTCCCTAAACTCTTCACCACCTCCAGATCTCTTTCTCCTCCTTTAAGACATTGATTAAATCTTGTCTCTTTAATCAAGTATTTGGCTATCTCTTATCCTCTTCCTTTGGCTCAATGTCAAATTTTATCTGATTATGCTTACAGATAAAATTTTTGCATTGTTTGAACCTTAGATGGCCCTGACTGCACTGATGAATACATGCAATGACTTGGATGTAAGTGTGTTGCTGAACTTGCTGCACTCTTTCTGCCCATTATTAGATTGCGGGTGCTTTGCATTGTTAAGGCTTGTATGACTGTTATTTTGTGGTTTTAATACAAATTTCAGTTACTGAGGAAAAACTGTCAGTAAAAACATTCATAAAATATTTTGAGGCAACGTTTAGAAATCCCAAGATGACTTACTCTCATAAAATAGCAACTGTTGTACATTGTGCAATATTGTCCTTTTAGCATTAAAAGCATCTCTCACAGAACTGTGGAAAACTGGCTTGTGATGAGTTTTCAGTGAAAACAGCCAAATGTAATGAAATCAGTTGGAAAAGCAGCTACTTGTTAACAATGCATTACTTTATTAGTGCACAAATCAACTATCAAATTTATTGACTTAAAATGTACTTCTTGAGTTGCGAATCCCCAGAACTTGCTGATCGATTTATGCTGCTTCACCATTTGATTCATTCAACTGCATCATGCTATAAGCCTTCCCTTTTAATTTAAAAAAGAGATGCAGAACGCTAAGGGCCATTCTTAGCAAAGTTTTTTTTGATTGCGGTAATTGTTAATGCAATGCTACGCAACCTTTGCAGCCCAGAATGAGAGAAATGCAAGCAGCAGAAACTAATTCCTGCGTGTTTTTACAGTTTGTGTTTACATCATTTTCTTAATTTGTCATTTTTTGCTTTGTTCTCAGTCCAATATTTTCTCCTCTCTTTTCTTCTCATAATGTAGGGGGTGAAGAGAGTGTAGCATAATCAGTCAGGTTTCTGGCTCAATTGTAACAAGCAGCAATCAATTGTGATAATAGACTCTCTAGTCAGAGGCACAGACAGATGTTACTGTAGCCGGCAGTGAGAAATCAGAATGGTGTGTTGCCTCCCTGATGCTAGGATCAATGATAGCTTGGAGAGTGTGCAGATTATTCTCAAGGGGGACAGGGATCAGCAGGAAGTCCTGCTCATTGCAACTAACAACGTGGAAAGGGAAAAGGATAAGATTCTGAAGGGGGAATGTAGTAAGTTAGATGGGAATTTAAAAGGAGGTCCTTGAGGCTTGAAACATCTGGATTACTCCTGGTGTTATGAACTATTGAGGACAGGAATCAGAGGATAGAGCAGATGAATGCGTGGCAAAGGAGCTGGTGCAGGGGAGAGGGGTTCGCATTTTTGGATCATTGGAATCTCTTCCAGTGGTAGAAGTGACCTGTACAAGAAGGAAAGATCACTCCTGAATTGGAAGGGGACTGATATGCTGGCAGGAGAAAGTGAGGATTGCAGATGCTGGAGATCAGAATTGAAGTGTGTGGTGATGGAATAGCATAGCCGGTCAGGCAGCATCCGAGGAGCAGGAGAATCGACGTTTTGAGCAAAGCTCTTCATCCTGATGAAGATTCTCGGATGCTGCCTGACCGCCTGTGCTTTTCCAGCACCACAGTCTTTGACTCTAATATACTGGCAGGAGGATTTGCTAGAGCTGCTCAGGAGGATTTCATCTAAAAGGTAGGTGGGGTGGGATCCAGGGAGATAGTGAGGAAAGAGATCAATCTGAGACAGTTGGGACAAGGAGGAAGTCAAACAGTCAGGGCAGACCAGGAACAAAGCAGAGATAAACTGCAGTTATTTCAATGCAAGAGACCTAAGAGGGACTGGGATATCATTACAGTTACAGAGTCGTGCCTCAGGGATGGACAGGACTGGCAGCTTGATGTTCCAGGATGCAAATGCTATAGAAAGGATTGGAGCGGGGGGGAAGGAACGCCAAGAGAGGAGGGGGAATAGTATTTTTGATAAGGAATAACATTACGCCTGTACTTCGGGAGGATATACCTAGGAATAGGTCCAGGAAAGTTATTTGGGTGGAACTGAGAAATAAGAAAGGGATAATTACCTTATTGAGATTGTACTATAGACAGCAGAAAATTGAGAAACAGAGTTGTGAGGAGATCTCAGTTGTCTGTAAGAATAATACAGTGAGTACAGTGGTTAAGGTAGGTTTTAACTTTCCAAATATAGACTGGGACTGCCATAGTGTTAAGGGTTGTTAGATGGAGAAGAATTTGTTAGGTGTGTACAAGAAAATTTTCTGATTCAGTATGTGGATGTACCTGCTAGAGCAGGTGCAAAACTTGACCAACTCTTGGGAAATAAGGCAGAGGAAATGACCAAGGTGTTGGGGAGGAGCACTTTGGGGCTAGTGACCATAATTCTACTAGTTTCAAAGCAGTGACTGAAAAGGATAGATTGGATCAAAAAGTTAAAGTTATAAATTGGAGGAAGGCCAATTTTGACAGTATTAGGCAAGAGCTTTCAAAAGTTGATTGGATGTGGATGTTCGCAGGTAAAGGAATGGCGGGAAAATGGAAAGCCTCCAAAAATGAGATAACAAGAATCTAGAGACAGTATGTTCCTGTCAGGGTGAAAGGCAAGGCTAGTAGGTGTAGGGAGTGTTTGATGACTAGAGAGATGGAGGTTTTGGTCAAGGAAAAGAACCTAAGAACTAGGAGCAGGAGTAGGCCGTCTGGCCCTTCAAGCCTGCTCCGCCACTCAATAAGATCATGGATGATCTTTTCATGGACTCAGATCTACTTACTCACCATAATCCTTAATTCCTTTATTTTTCAAAAAAATCTATCTTAGCTTTAAAATCTTTTACTGAATAGCATCAACTACTTCATTGGGCAAGAAATTCTATAGATTTACAATCCTCTAGGTGAAGAAGTTCCTTCTCAATTCAGTCCTAAATCTGCTCCCTCTAATCTTGAGCCTATACCACTTGCCCTAGTTTCATCTGCCAGTGGAAACATCCTGTCTACTCCTATCTTATCTATTCCCTTCATAATTTTATATGTTTCTATAAGATCCCCCCCTCATTTTTCTGAATTCCAATGAATATAAATCCCAGTCTACTTAGTCTCTCCTCATAAGCCAATCCCCTCAACTTCGGAATCAACCAAGCGAAACTCCTCTGTACACCCCCTCCCCCTTCAGTGCCAGTACATCCTTTCTCAAGTAAGAAAATCAAATCTGCACACAGTACTCCAAGTGTGGCGTCACCAACACCTTGTACAGCTGCAACATTACCTCTCTGCTTTTAAACTCAACCCCTTTAGCAACGAAGGACAAAATTCCATTTGCCTTACTAATTGCTTGGTTTACCTCCAGACCAACCTTCTATGATTCTGTACAAGGCACTTCTGCAAAGCAGCATGCTGCAACTTTTTACCATTCAAGTAATAATCCTTTTTACTATTATTCCTACCGAAATGCATGACTTCACATTTATTAACATTGTACTCCACCTGCCAGACCTTTGCCCACACACTCAAAGTTTTATGTTCCTCTGCAAAGTTTCACAGTCCTCTGCACACTTTGCTCTGCCACTCATCTTCGTGTCGTCTGCAAACTTTGACAGACTACACGTGGTCCCCAACTCCAAATCATCTATGTAAATTGTGAAGAAGGAAGCACATGTCAGATATAGACAGCAGAGATTGAGTGAATCCTTAGAGTATAAAGGCAGTAGGAGTATAGTTAAAACGGAAACCAGGAGGGTAAAACAGGGACATGAGATAGCTTTGGTAAATAGGATTAAGGAGAATCCAAAGGGATTTTATAAATACATTATAACTAGGAGGAGACGAGGGCCCCTCAAAGATCAGCAAGGCAGCCTATGCATGGAATCGCAGGGGATGTGGGAGATCCTAAACAAATATTTTGTATCAGTGTTTACTATGGAGAAGGACATGAAAGATATAGAATGTGGGGAAATAGATGGTGACATCTTGAACGATGTCTATATTTCAGAGGAGGAGGTGCTGAAATCTAAAACGCATAAACGTGGATAAATCCCCAGGACCAGATCAGGTGCACCGTAGAACTCTGTGGGAAGCTATGGAAGTGATTGCTGGGCCCCTTGCTGAGATATTTTGATCATCAGTAAGAAAGGTGCTAAGGAAAAGGAAGGGAACTATGGACCAGTAAGCCTGATAACTGTGGTGGGCAAGTTGTTGGAGGGAATCTTGAGGGACAGGATTTAAATGTATTTGGAAAGGCAAGGACTGACTAGAGATAGTCAACGTGACTTTTTGCTTGTGAAATCATGTCTCACTAGCTTTTTGAAGAGGTAAAAAAGAAGATTGATGAGGGCACACTGGTGGACGTGGTCTGTATGGACTTCAGTAAGGCGTTTGACAAAGTTCCACATGATAGACTGGTCAACAAAGTTAGATCTTATGGAATATAGGAAGAACTAGCCATTTGGATACAGAACTAGCTCGAAGGTAGAAGACAGATGGTGCTGGAGGTTTGCCTTTTGGACTGGAGGCCTGTGACCAGTGGAGTGCCACAAGGATCGGTGCTGAATCCACTGCTTATCATCATTTATATAAAGAATTTGGATATGAACAAAGGAGGTGTAGATAATAAGTTTGCAGATGACACCAAAATCGGAGGTGTAGTGGACAGCGAAGAAGGTTATCTCAGAGTACAACAGAATCAGATGAGCCAATGGGCCGAGGAGTGGCCGATGGAGCTTAATTTAAATAAATGCGAGGTGCTGCATTTTGGAAAGGCAAATCAGAGTAGGATTTGTACACTTAATGGTAAGGTCCTGGGGAATGTTGCTGAACAAAGAGACCTTGGAGTGCAGGTTCATAATTCCTTGAAAGTAGAGTCGCAGGTAGATAGGATAATGAAGAAGACATTTGGCATGCTTTCATTTATTGGTCAGAACATTGAGTATAAGAGTTGGGAGGTCATGTTGAAGTTATACAGGACATTGGTTAGACCACTTTTGGAATGCTGTGTGCAATTCTAGTCTCCCTCCTACAGCGAGGCTATTGTGAAACTTGGAAGGATTCAGAAAAGATATACAAGGGTGTTGCCAGTGTTGGAGTGTTTGAGCTAAAGGGAGAGGCTGAATAGGCTGGGACTGTTTTCCCTGGAGCTTCGGAGGCTGGAGGGTGGCCATATAGAGGTTTATAAAATCATGAGGGGCATGACTAGGGCATATAGATAGGGTGTTTTCCCTTGGGTGGGGGAGCCCAGAACTGAAGGGCATAGGATTAGTGTAAGAGGGGAAAAATTTAAAAGGGACCTAAGGGGCATTGGGTTTTTTTTCCCTCTTAGACCATTGTCGTACAGCACGGAAACAGACCCGTTGATTTTCATGCAGAGGGTGGTGCTTGTATGGAATGAACTGCCAGAGAAGATGGTGGAGGCTGGCACAATTACAGCATTTAAAAGGCATCTGGATGGGTATATGAATAGGAAAGATGGAAAATGGCCAAGTGCTGGCAAATGGGACAAGATTAGTTTAGGATATCTGGTCAGGATTGAAAAGTTGGACCAAAAGATCCGTTTCCGTGTTGTGCATCTCTACGACTCTGTGACTACATTTGATTTCAAGAAGCTGGTTGAAAGAGGCTGGATCAGCATAATTAGTAGGGCCAGATGGCTGTTTCTGTCGATGTAATCCTATGTATGTAAATTAACTTTTTACTTACCTTCCTTGTCTAATATTGCTGTTTCTTTCTCAATGCTTAAATATAATTGGGGTGGCACAGTGGCTCAGTGGTTAGCACTGCTGCCTCACAGCACTAGGGACCCGGGTTCGATTCTAGACTCGGGCGACTGTCTGTGTGGAGTTTGCACATTTTTCCCGTGTCTGCTTGGGTTTCCTCCAGGTGCTCCGGTTTCCTTCCACAATTCAAAGATGTGCAGGTTAGGTGAATCAGCCATGCTAAATTGGGTGGGTTACTCTTTAGAGGGTCAGTGTGGACTTGTTGAGCCAGAGGGCCTATTTCCATGCTGTAGGGAATCTAATCTCATGTGTTAGTGTCAGTATTCATCAAGCTGTCAGTTACCTAGCTATCCTTGCTATGCTGATATCAGCTTGTAAGGTACCTGTTATTTTTGAAATGAAGGTGGGTGAAAATGTCTAATGAATGGCGTATGCCACAAGATGCCCCACTCAGGCAAGAATTGGCTGGATTAGACTTGAATGCAATTGAACTCCCAGGGAATTCACTTGGTCTCGTCTCCTCTGCATAAACTGGTTTGAAAACTGTTCCATTAAAATCACCAATGTAGGCGTGACTCAGAAATGCTGTAAATATTTATCTGCTAATAACACTGGCTATAATTTTGAGCCTTCAATCCCAAAATAATATCAGAAGTCACATGACATCAGGTTAAAGTCCCAACAGGTTTAATTGAAATCTCAAGCTTTCGGAGCGTTGCTCCTTTCATTAGGCAAAGTGTTTGTCTGCCCCAATCCAACACTGGCACCTTCACACCAAAATAATATATTACAGTATCAGACTGAAAACACTTGTAATTACTAGAACTTCTACAGCACCTCATTCATTGTCTGAAACCATTTGTCACACTGGCAAAAAGAACTTGCCCTTTTTTGGATTTCATAAGAAAGCAATAGTTCACTCAGGTTTCCAATCTGAAACTTGCCCATGTTTGACATGAGGAATGCTGTTTTTGTCTTCATCCCTCAACAAACTGCAATTATCCTTTAATTGAGTGTAAATTGGAGCTTAACTAAAATTAAAAGTGAATGAATGAATTTGTTGACATTGTGATTCATCTGTAACATCTGCATTTGAACTCCCAGGGAATCTGTAACATGTGGGCGGCACGGTGGCACAGTGGTTAGCACTGCTGCCTCACAGCGCCAGAGATCCGGGTTCTATTCCCACCTCAGGCGACTGACTGTCTGGAGTTTGCACATTCTCCCCGTGTCTGCGTGGGTTTCCTCCGGGTGCTCCGGTTTCCTCCCACAGTCCAAAAATGTGCAGGTCAGGTGAATTGGCCATGCTAAATTGCCCGTAGTGTTAGGTGCAGGGGTAAATGTAGGGGAATGGGTCTGGGTGGGTTACTCTTCAGCGGGTCGGTGTGGACTTGTTGGGCCGAAGGGCCTGTTTCCACACTGTAAAGTAATCTAATCTAATCTTGAAGCTTAGCCCTCTGAAAAGGGCTGACATGGTCATTATTTAGATGCCAAGTCTGAGCAGTTGGTAGGTGATAAATCAAAGTTTGGGACATTAGCTATCCTTCGTTATTAATTTACTAGCAAAGTGCTATTTATCAGGCGAGAACAAAATATTGTGGATTCTGGAAATAAAAACAGAAATGCTGGAAATACACTTGCTTTAAACCACATTGTTTTAAAAATGTGGTTATGTTTGTCAGTTCGAATATTAGGACCAGAATATTAGAATTAGGTTTATTGTCACACGTACTCACGTGAGTGCAGTGAAAAGTTTACAAAGTCGCCATTTATGGTGCCATGTTAGGTACAAAAGTAACCAGGTACAGAATCTTAGGGATAAATTAGAAAAATAAAGAAATAAAAAATTCAGCATTACAGTCTGATGAAAGGTCAAATGTCAGCTCTGTTTTTCTTTTTCTGTACAGATGCTGCCAGATCTGCTGAGTGTTTCCAGCATTTTCTGTGTGTGGTTCATGTCAGTGATATGATTTTTGAAGCAAAAGAAGAATATGCCATTAAAAAGGGGAACGTATGAGAGTCAGGATTAAGTATAAATATGCAAGCACAATGTAGCTGTAGCTGAATCTGGGTGAATAAGAATCAGAGCTGATTGAAGATTAAACATTATTTAGATCATGTAGAAATTTTGTTATCATGGAAGACTAAGTTTAATACGTGCCAGATATTTTTCACCAGTTAAATCAAGTCCAGGAAAGACTAATCTCAGCCGCAAGATTTTTCGAGGGACACTTGCTTTTCCAAGGTAAGTTAATTTGCAAAGTTGTTCACAGGTCCAGCTGTAGAATTAGAGAGTGGTGGAAACAGGGAATTGCAGGGAGAAATGAGAACAACTGGGGTGGTGTGTCATTTTTGATAGAGGAGTGAAACAAAATCCACAAGATTCACAAAGCATCTTGACACACATGTAACTATCAAGGAATGACAGAATTCATTAATGAATAGCAAGCCAGCCTTCTCTCTCTGAATTCATGCAATAAGTGGTTGCATGAAGGAAAGTTGATACAGGTAAAACCATTAACCAACAATAGCCAATCAGTATCTTCAAAAGGTAATTAACAAAAAGGAAACTGTTTCAGAAATGACTAGTAATGTCATCAGTGTCAGTGTTTGTATTGTGTGCATGGATGCACAATATCCACATTTGTTCCTGGATATCGAGAGGCAAAAAATAGAGAAATGAGTTCTCAACCCTGATGTCTTTCAAAGACTAAAATTCCTGAATGCACACATCAAGCAGCATCCATATGAAAACAGCAAAAAAAGATACTGCTTTGAGATGAAGTAAGCTTAAGGAACGGCACTTCATTTTCTGATAAGGCACTTTACATCCCTCCAGACTCAACATTGAGTTCAATAATTTTCGACTGTAATCCCTATTCTTAGATTACTTACAGTGTGGAAACAGGCCCTTCGGCCCAACATGTCCACATCAACCCGCCGAAGCGCAACCCACCCAGACCCCTACATTTACCCCTTCACCTAACACTATGGGCAATTTAGCCTGGTCAATTCACCTAACCTGCATATTTTTGGACTGTGGGAGGAAACCGGAGCACCCGGAGGAAACCCACGCAGACACAGGGAGAATGTGCAAACTCCACGCAGACAGTCGCCTGAGGCGGGAATTGAACCCGGGTCTCTAGCGCTGTGAGGCAGCAGTGCTAACCATTGTGCCACGGTGCCATCCATTCCACTCTGTTTCATTTTCTTTCCGCTCTTTTGCTTACACTTTTCAATCAACGGCACACTATTTTAGGCGTATCTCCTATTTCTTTTGTTTTCTTTTTCTGCCCTGCCAGCATTCCCTTTGCCCTTGCCAGTCTGTAAGTCTGTCATTCAGTCTCTCCTGTCTTTCTCCCTGTTACCAATGGCCTACCTTTTGTCATTGGCCCATTTGCTTAAAACCTAAAACAACTCCAACATTCTCCAGTTCTGATGAAAAGACGCAGGCCTGAAACATTTGCTGTTCAAAATTATGTTTGGTTTTGATAGTTCAGAAAGGAAGAAACATTTTCCAGTGGCAGAAGAGTTGGTAACCAGAGGATAGAGACTTGAGTTGACTGACTGAAGATCCAGACAAAGTATTATTTTAAACAGTCAGTTGCTGTGATCTGAAATGAACTGTCTGAAAGGATGATAACAGCAATTTCAGTTAGGTCTTCCAAAGACAATTGGATAAATACTTAAAAGAAAGAAGTTTCCAAAAGAATGGAATTAATTAGATCTACCAAATGCCCACTTTGTCTTTTTTCATTGAATATGATGTTCATTTTAATCACAACTTTAGAAAGTCTTTGATGCCAGGTTTAGATTTATTTAATCTGCTAAAAAGAATGATGAAAATTGAATGTCATTGTTCAATGTTTAAGGATTTTTTTTTCTCTTGCATTACTTGCCTTCAGAAAACTGGTTCACTGACAAAAGACCAGTTTCAAAATAGTTTCTTGAACTGCATGCTGGAGATTTGGCTTTTACCTTTTGGCTGTGACTAAAACAATCTCAGAAAGGACCAAATCAGGACCACCTTATGAGCCACCAACATGCCTTAAAAGCATTGAGCTGTGATATGTAACATCAGGTTATTGATATTGTTGCAAACTAATCTCAGGGGAATGTTTGTACGATATATGGGAATAAAGTAGCATTTCGATAATGTCACTACATTAGTTACCCAGAAGCCCAAGTTAATTCTCTGGAAACGTGAGTTCAAATCCCACCTGACAATTGCTGGGATTTAGATTTAATAAATTAATGAATTTAGAATTGAAAGTCTTATGGTCACCATCAGTGAGACTATAGGTCATTCTGCTATAAAGTGTTTTGTTAACACAAATTCACTGGAACACGATTGAATTGGGGACACTTTCTGAAGTGCAGACTTTTAAAACATGTGATGGCTGTAAAATGATTACATTGCCAACACTTTACACGCTGTTTCTAAAGCACAATTTTTCTATAATGTGGGGTTGCATCAAGATGCAACTGTTGCGTTATAGAAAAACTGCCTGTATCTTTGATTTCCAAAAAAAGTCTGGTTTAGGAAATCTGCCATCTTTACCCGGTCTGGCCTACGTGTGACTCCAGATGTACAGCAATATGGTTGACTCTTGACTGCCCTCTGAAATGGTCAAGCAAGTCATTAGATTCTTTGGTCTTTGCTGCAATTTCAGTTAATTGTAGACAAAACAGTGGTAGAGCTGGAGCAACTAGATAATTCCAAGAAAGCCTGTGTCTGTAGAAATGAGAGATTTCAAATTGCTGCAAAGCATGTGTTGACTTTTTTTATCTTTTATCATTCTCTAATTTTGTTTGCTTTAATTTGTTCATGAATAGATTGAAAGCTGCAGTGTTGTTTGATAACTGGTTTTTAACTGCTACTATTACAACTTACTGTCTGTGAATACACAGGTTTGGTAATTAGTCATTTACCAGAGTGTCTGATGATTGATCTAACATCATTGTTAGAAGCCATTTACATCCTATGTACAGATTGGCTGACGTCTGTTGTGCAACACAATCTCTATATATTGTATGCTCAAAGTCATGCTTTGAATCATTGGAATTAAGTCTCCGTGAAGAGACAGTGAAATTGTTTGACAATTTTAGGCACGTCTGTCCGTAGTGGACACTGAGTAGGTATGGAGGACATGGGTGATATGAAGCTCAGTGTGGACTGAGGATGGAGTGAGGAGTGAACGCTAAGTTAAGTGTCACCAGCTTTCAGAACTGGGCTGATGGATAGAGATAGGCTTTGTAATCTGCCAACCTCAGTATTCACCTGTCTCCGTTCCTGCCTTCAGCCCTGCTTCAAGAGAGGGAGGCATGAACTTCAGCCTGACCTCAATTCTATGCCGTGAGAGTAGCATAGAATCTTAGAATCCCTACAGTGTGGAAGCAGGCCATTCACCCATTGAGTCCACACCAACCCTCCGAAGACCATCCCCGTCCATTCCCTGTAACCCTACATTTTCCATGACCTATTCACCTAGCCTGCATACCTCTGGATACAACGGGCAATTTAGCATGGCCAATCCCACTAATCTCCACATCTTTGAATTGTGGGAGGAAACTGGAGCATCTGGAGGAAATCCACGCAGAAACAGGAAGAATGTGCAAACCCCACATAGTCGCCCAAGGCTGGAATCGAACCTGCGTCCCTGTTGCTGTGAGGCAGCAGTGCTACCCACTGAGCCATCGTACCACCCCCTGAATCACAACGTTGGAAAATGGACAGTTGGTAGAACATCTGTCATTTGGCAAGTGCTAGAATCCATTACTAAAGAGATAGCAGCATATTTAGAAAATTATTATGGTTCCCATCCACCCACCCTTAATAGTGGACTTGGTTTAGTGAAAAGGAAATAGTGTCTGACAACTTAATTTTTTGATATAACAAACAGGGTAGCTGAAGAAGATTTCTTTGTATTTGGATTTCTAAAAAGCATTCGACAAGGCACAACGTAAAAGGTTACTTCCTGTCACATAAACCACACTCAGCAGATGCAGGTACAACAAACAACTAGGAAGGCAAACAGAAGGTTGACTGCTATTTGCAAGGGATTAGAGTATAAACTTGGGAAGTCTTGTTTCAACTGTACAGGTGTTGGTGAGTTTATGCTTGGAATACAATGTACAGTTCTGGTCACCTTACTTAAAGAAATATGTTGGAAGCAGTTCCCAGAAGTTTTGTTAAGCTGATTCCTGAGCTGGGGAGGTTGTTTTATGAGAAAAGGTTTAACCTATACTCATTCAAGCGCAGGGAGAATGGGGTGATCTTATTGAGCTCTTTAGGATTCTAAACATTATTGGCAATGTTGATGCTGAAAGTACTTTTTTCTGTCTTGGGGGAATCTTAAACTACATACACAGTTTAAAAAGAAGGTGCCTCCTACTTAAGAGGGAGATAAGGTAGAATTTCTTCTCTCAGAGGCTCATTGGTCTTTGGAAATCTTTTCCCCAATGAATCATTGAATATGTTCAAGATTGAGTTGGACAGATTTTTGATCAGCAGGCGAATTTTGGGTTACGTGTGTCGGGCAGTCAAGTAGAATTAAGGCCACAATCAAAGCCATGATTTTATTGAATGGTGAAATCCACTTCGAGGAACCTATTCCTTCTTCTGTTTCTTATGTTTCATGTTTCCTACTTTACAGTTGAAATTCCAAGTCTAGGAGCTTAGAGTTTGAAATTCAGGGAGTGAGAGATTGTATTTGGCGTTGGAGTTCAAGGGTATTAAAACATCCATGTGTCTGGTGTATTTTGAGATACTGAGAGTGGTGCAAGATTAAGGAAAGACAGTGTAGAATATTGAGCAGTCCTCAGTGTGTTGCATCACTGCTTCAAACACCATCCTAATTTTAAAGTTATTCTGTAAAAGGTTTATCCAACTCAATTCCTGTTTTGGTCATAGTACACCCAGTCAGACATTGTATCGTAGCATCAATATTCTGGTATTGTTATGCGGTATTTGAGCAGAGTTCCATATTCAGGTCATTAGTGTCAACCAGGATCTTGACAGGAGGCTGCAGATATACCTCTTTAATTGGAGTCAGTTGCAACAGCATCACTCATCAGGCTGTTGTATCACTGACAGTCACTTGGGTCAACCACAAGAAATCTGCCTGTGGAACTGTGCCCCAGCAGATGACAGGAGCCTTCAGACAAGGAGAGAGAAACAAAGCACGACATGCTCTTGTTATCCTGGCAGGTCTATCATATTTAGTTGAAATGAGGCCAAGCAGAAAAATCATCTTCATGATCCTTAATTTCTGCTTTCTGTATTCTAGATGGTAATTTTTAATTATCTTTATAATTTCTGAAGACTTTGGTAAATTGGTCATTACCCCTGTAGAATCTAGAACGCATCAGCAAGGTCCCACAAACAGCAATGTGATAACCATCAGATAATCTTATGATCCTGTTAATGTTTGATGAAGAAATTTAAAAACACAGCAAAAAATAGATAACACTATACCGTTTTTGCTATAACATATTTCATATTTTTACTCAAAAACCAGCTTAGTTTCATTTATATTTATGTACACATTAAAGCAATTCCACTAACACACCATAGTTACATAAAACTTGTGCTATGAACTCAATTCTATTTTTTTACTTCCTTCCTCCCAATTCCCCCACCCACAGGAGTTCCCTTATATTAGGAAATCTTAAAGGTTCATCTACTTATGCTGGGGCCAACACAAAAAGTACACAAGAGGCTTCTAAAATTTATTTGAACTGTCTTTATTACTCTCGCTAGTCTTTGAGGTGCCAATTTCATGAGGATCTTTCCATAAGCTATTGGCTAAACAATATACTCCAAGTTTCAAAGACCTCTCAACTGTGGACTCTTCAGTTCTGGTCTTAGCCTTGGACATTGGATGTGGTATCTTCTCCCAGATTGCTTGGATAACTATACAATGTTATACATGAGAAGATAATGTGTTTAAACGGAGCCCATGGTCACACATTTGCGAGAGCTTTCTTTCAGTTAACCACACTCCATAAAATACTAGCCCCACTGATTATTACCATATGTGTACAACCAGTCCACACTCAATCAATTCCTGAAGAAGGGCCTGTGCCCAAAACGTCGAATCTCCTGTTCCCTGGATGCTGCCTGACCTGCTGTGCTGTTCCAGCAATAAAGTTTCAACCACACTCAATCAACCCTTAATTAATATATCTACCACCTGTTCCCTCATTCCACTATGTTTCAGGCATTCCTTCAGACCATAAGACATAAGAGTGGAAGTAAGGCCATTCAGCCCATCGAGTCTCCTCTGCCATTCAATCATGGCTGATGGGCATTTCAGAGCCACTTACCCGCACTCTCCCCATATCCTTAATTCCTTGGGAGATTAAGAATTTATCAATCTCTGCCTTGAAGATGTTTAACGTCCCGGCCTCCACTGTGCTCCGTGGCAATGAATTCCACAGGCCCACCACTTTCTGACTGAAGAAATGTCTCCTCATTTCTGTTTTAAATTGACCCCCTCTAATTCCAAGGCTGTGCCCACGGGTCCTAGTCTCCCGACCTAACGGAAACAACTTCCCAGCGTCCACAGTTTCTAAGCCATGCATTATCTTGTAAGTTCTATTATATCTACTCTCAAACTTCTGAAATCTAATGAATACAATCCCAGGATCCTCAGCCGTTCATTGTATGTTAGGATCATCCGTGTGAATCTCCATTGCACACGCTCTAGTGCCAGTATGTCCTTCCTGAGGTGTTGGACCCAAAACTGGACACAGTATTCTAAATGGAGCCTAACCAGAGCTTTGTAAAGTCTCAGTAGCACAGCGCTGATTTTACATTCCAACCCTCTTGAGATAAATGACAACATTACATTTGCTTTTTTAACCACGGACTCAATCTGCAAGTCAACCTTTAGAGAATCCTGGACTAGCACTGCCAGATCCCTTTGTACTTCAGCTTTATGAATTTTCTCACCATTTAGAAAATAGTGCAAGACCTCACATTTGCTCACATTGAATTTCATCAGCCATTTCTTGGACCACTCACCTAAACTGTCTCAATCTTTCTGCAGCCTCCCCACCTCCTCAGAACTACCTGCCTGTCCACCTAACTTGGTACCATCGGCGAACTTTGCCAAAATGTCCCCAGTCCCTTCATCCAGATCATTAATATGTAAAATGAACAGCTATGGTCCCAGCACTGAACTCTGCGGGATGCCACTTGTCACTAGCTGCCATTCCAAAAAAGAACCTTTTATCCCAACTCTCTGCCTTCTGTCAGGCAGCCAATCCTCCATCCATCCCAGTAGCTCACCTCGAACACCATGGGCCCTCACCTTACTCAGCGGCCTCCCATGAGGCACCTTATCAAAGGCCTTTTGGAAGTCTTGGCAGATAACATCCACTGGGTTTCACTGGACCTCTTCAAAGAATTCTAGCAGGTTTGTCAGGCACGACCTTCCCTTACCAAATCCATGCTGACTTGTTCTAATCCGACCCTGCACTTCCAAGAATTTAGAAATCTCATCCTTAACAATGGATTCTAGAATTTTACCAACAACTAAGGTTAGGCTAATCGGCCTGTAATTTTCCATCTTTTGTCTTGATCCTTTCTTGAACAAGGGGGTTACAACAGCAATTTTCCAATCATCTGGGACTTTGCCTGACTCCAGTGATTTTTGAAAGATTACAACCAACACCTACACTATTTCTTCAGTCACCTCCCTCAGAACTCTAGGATTTAGCCCATCGAGGTCAGGAGATTTATCAATTTTTAGACCTTTTAGCTTTTTTAGCACTTTCTCTTTTGTAAATGCTACCATACTCAACTCTGTCCCTTGACTCTCCTTAATTGTTGGGATATTACTCATGTCTTCCACTTGAAAACTGACACAAAGTATTTATTAAGTTCTTCAGCTATTTCCTTATCTCCCATCACTACCCTTCCTGCATCAATTTGGAGAAGCCCAATTTCTACTTTTGCCTCACATTTGTTTGTTATGTATTGAAAGAAACTTTTACGATCATTTCTAGTATTGCTAGCCAGCTTACCTTCATATTTGATCTTCTCCTTCCTTATTTCTCTCTTTGTTATCCTCTGTTTGTTTTTGTAATTTTCCCAATTTTCTGACTTCCCGTGCTCTTAGCCACTTTCTAGGCTCTCTCTTTCTCTATGATACATTTCCTGACTTCCTTTGTCAGCCATGGCTGTCTAATCCCCTCCCCGGATAATCTTTCTTTTCTTTGGGATAAACCTCTCTACTGTGTCCTCAATTACACCCAGAAATTCCTGCCATTTTTGCTCTACTGTCTTCCCCACTATGCTCTGCTTCCTGTCGATTTTCGTCAGTTCCTCTCTCATGCCGTTGTAATACCTTTATTTAACTGTAACACCATTCCATCCAATTTTGCCTTCTCTCTTTCAAACTGCAGACTGAACTCTACCATATTATGATCGCTGCCTCCTAAGTGTTCCATTACTTTAAGATCTTTTATAAAATCTGACTCATTACATAGCACTAAGTCCAGAATAGCCTACTCCCTTGTGGGCTCCATCACAAGCTGTTCCAAAAAGCCAATCTGTAAGCATTTCATGAATTCCCTTTCTTTGGATCCAGCGGCAACATTATTCACCCAGTTAATTTGCATATTGAAGTCCCCCATGATCACAGTGACCTTGCCTTTCTGACATGCCCTATCTATTTCCTGGAACATCTTGCGCCCCTAGTCCTGACCACTGCTGGGAGGTCTGTGTATAGCTCCCATCATGGATTTTTTTTGCCTTTGTGGTTCCTCAACTCCACCCAGACAGATTCCACATCATCTGATCCTATGTCATTCAGTGCCACAGATTTAATTTCATTCTTAAAAAACAAGGCAACCCCGCCCCCTCTATCCACCTCCTTTCTATTCTTTTTCCGATATTAAATACTAACAGATTCCCTTTTTTGTAAAATAAATCAATATATCATAACAAAATAAACAAAGCATATTTTATTCCCTTGTTTTTATTTGCACATTGAAGTTCAAAGCATCATTTTTTCCTCACCATGTTTCTTGCTCCTTTCTTTGTAAAATAATCAGATAGTTGACTGTTGCTACTCATCCATTTCAATTTTGAGACTGTTCCATTCTCCAGTATTTGGTTTTAAATTGCACTTTTGATCGTCGATCTTCTTTAATTTTTTTTTGGGTGCACATTATCTATAACAAATACACAAATTTCCAAATTCAATGAGTATTGCTGTTGAACTCTTCTTTAGAATTTTTTTCCAATATTTTCACTGAAGAAAATGGCCTTTTTACTGACTCACCAAAAGCAAGCGCCTCTGCCACTACAGTTCTTTTAAGACTGTTCTAATCTTTTTAGCTTCCCAAGGTGAAGGACAATATTTATTCCATTTCATATAAAACCTATCAATGTTCCTGCATTTGAGAACCCATCACAAAGATTTCCATAAAAAGCATCACTAAATATAGCAAGTTTCACAATTATGCTGAAGTCTAATTCTTCTATTTGGCCTTGTTGAGTGCCCAGCTAATTCAGCTGGCAAATTAGATTTTGTAATTCCTCCATTTCCATTTTGGAAAGCTCTGCATCTTTTATGAGGGCTTCTTTTGACCAGTAGCAATGGAACCAGTATTTTCCAAATGCTGATGTAAAGTGACATTTGATCCATTCTGCCTAATTTCAGTTCCAACACACTTAAATACCCTATAAGCTTTCCAACTTTGAATTTTGCTTTAATCCCATTTTGGACAATGTGTACAAATTTACTGATTTCACCCCAGAAATATCAACTATGTGCATCACAAAGATATTTAAAATTTGCTAGGAAAAAGTGAGGACTGCAGATGCTGGAAACCAGAGTTCAGAGCAGGTCAGGCAGCATCCGAAAAGCAGAAAAATTGACGTTTTGGGCAAAAGCCCTATTCCTGATGTAGGGCTTTTGCCTGAAACAACAATTTTCCTGCTCCTCAGATGCTGTGCTGCTGACCTGCTGTGCTTTTCCAGCACCACTCTGATCTATTTAAAATTTGCCCCTAGTCAGTAAAAAAATCTGCTTTGAACTAAGTCAGTTTTGACAAGACAGACTTTACTGAGCAGTAGCAAACTGTAGAGGGATCATTTAGGCCATATTCACATTTATTTAGCTTTCAGAGCGCCCCTACTCTGGTGGTTCTTTTGGAGGATAAAGAAACACTTCCCTCCTAAGTTGATCTCCCTGCTGAATGAATGAATGAATGATTTTATTGTCACATATGTCTAGGAAGGTACAGTCAAAAGTGTTTTGTCGCCAGAATCTAGTGCCATTTTGAATTACATAAGGAATAAAAAGAATTACTTAAAGAAGAGTTCTTCTTCTGGTCAAATTGGATTTCAAGCACAGCTCCTGCAAGGTCTCTGCAAGGTCTTCTGGATCACAGGGAGTCCCGCTCCAGGAGCAGCATCAACCACGCCAATGCCCCTGGCTCCACTGCTGCTGCCGCCTTGCCTACGCTGCCAAGTGTACAGGCTCTGGGCCTACTGCAGCCAGGAGACTTCTGCTCCGAGCACCTCCACCACCAGACTCCAGTATTAATGTCACTTGATCTCAACCCAAGCATTTGTTGCAAATGAAGCCAAGAAAATTTTCAAAATAGTTTTTCCTGCCATCAGTGAATCAACGCTCACATCTTGGTCCCCTAGTTATTTTTTTCAAAACCTTGTGCCACTAGTCTTGCTTTAGTCTTATAAGTCGCACCAGGTGGCAATTTTCCATGCATATCTACCCACGTGACAAAACTGAATTCCTTTGTCTGGCATGGGCATGCACCCCAAATTCTATCTGGCTTTTTCGTTCTTGTTATTTGGCAGCTTTTTTTAATAGATATTTTTATTGAAAATTTAACATATTTTTACAAGTTTAAAAATTTAAAAAAACCCAAGTATAAACATTGATATACAATTAAATCTTAAATAAATAATAACCAAAATTCATCAAACAAAAAAAAAGATACCGAGAGAAAAAAAACAAAGCTCAACTATCTACTAATCTAACCTACAACTAACCAGAGTGCATAATTAAGTCTCTTATATTATTCAAAGAAGAGAAAAGATAAACCGACGGATAACACAGAAATTGGGTAGTGAGATACATGCTTGGAATGTATTAACATCAAATCGTAACAAAACCCGTATTCATGCAGGATTCCTCTGGGGCCCCGGACCAGCCAGGTTCACCATCGCAATTAAATAAAAGTCCTTGTTAGGATGGCCAAAATATCTGTATTTATGTAATTCAAGAAGGGCTGCCATATTTTATGGAATAATATGGTCTTTTGGTGCACCATATTTATAAGGAATCAAGGGGAATACATTCCATGATTAACCTGTACCAATTCGAAAGTCCAGGGGGGTCCTCAGCCACCCAGTTTACCAAAATATTTTTCCTTGCACAGAAAGAGAGAATAGAAAATAATCTCTTCCCGTGCATATCCAGGGAGGGTAAGTTCGAAAAGCCCAAAAGGAGAGATACAGGGTCCACTCTAATTTCCGTTCCTAAGATTTCTGTCAGAGCACTTGCTACTTTAGTCCAATATCTACGGATCTTATGACAGGTCCATAGGCAGTGTACAAGAGTGCTCACCTCTATTTTACATTTGGGACACACTGGAGATGCTCCTGCCTTAAATTTTGCCAATCGGTCCGGTGCTATATGGGCCCAATGTAGTATCTTCAACTGAATGGCCTGAGTTCTGTTGCAGATGGTGATTCTTCTGGCATTTTCCCAAATGTCATTCCACGTTTCTATAGAGATTTCCAGCCCCAAATCCTGATCCCATGTTTTAAGCAGGTTGTCCATATCTCCCGATACTTCATCATGTAATAAATGATAAATAGTATTGATGGAAGATACCCCCAATGGCCATAGCACTCTACATTCTCTATCTGATTTATAAAGACTATCTAATAACGTGGTCTTCTTCTGTATGTAGTCTCGAATTTGGAAATATCGAAAGAGGTATCCATTAGAAAATCCAAATTTCTGACGCAACTGTTCAAAAGACATCAGGACCCCTTCTTGAAACAGATCCCCTAAACATGAGATACCCCTGGATCTCCAGAGTTTGAAAGTGACATCTGTAAGCCCTGGTTGAAATCCCCATGCTCCCACTATCGGAGCATAGGGGGATGTTTTATGTGAGTTGCCCTCGTTTTGCCGCATTATGTTCCAAGCTTTAATTGTGTTTAGTATTATAGGGTTTTTACATTGATCTGTAATGATTTTCCTCTTGTCTGAAAATAAAAGGTTAATAAGTGGACATTTTGCTTGAGAAGCCTCGATGTCCAGCCAGATTGATTGCGGGTCAGACAAGACCCAATAGGCTATGTAACTTAATAGGGAACTTAACTGATATTTCCTAAAATCTGGGAAATCCAATCCTCCCCTTTCCTGTGGAAGCTGTAGCTTCTTCAGCTTAATGAGGGGCCGTCTATGATTCCAGATAAAGGAACCCAACCAGCCATATAATTTATGTAGTGTCATCCTCGGCAGCATCACCGGAAGCATTCTCATAGAGTATAGGAGACAGGGCAGGACATTCATTTTAATTAGGGCTATTCTACCCAGCCAGGAAATTGGAAGGTCTCCCTATCGCTGGAGGTCCTGCCTTATCCTTTCCAGTAAATGCACAAAGTTAGCCTTGTATAACTGACCAAATAGATTAGATTAGATTACTTACAGTGTGGAAACAGGCCCTTCGACCCAACAAGTCCACACCGCCCCGCCGAAGCGCAACCCACCCATACCCTTACGTTTACCCCTTACCTAACACTACGGGCAATTTAGCATGGCCAATTCACCTGACCTGCACATCTTTGGAGTGTGGGAGGAAACCGGAGCACCCGGAGGAAACCCACACAGACACGGGGAGAACGTGCAAACTCCACACAGTCAGTCACCTGAGGCGGGAATTGAACCCGGGTCTCTGGCGCTGTGAGGTAGCAGTGCTAACCACTGTGCCACCATGCCGCCCCAAATACTGGGGTAATAAAAATGCCTAAATATAAGAAACCCTCCAGGGACCACCGAAAGGGAAAGTGGGATCCGTCCACTAAGTGGGGTATCATAGCAAGGCCACCCATTGGCATAGCCTCCGATTTTGAGAATTTAATTTATAGCCTGAATATACACTAACTGTATTAATAACTTGGATTAAGCGAGGTACGAACAACAAAGGTTTACTGAGAAATAGAAGAACATCATCTGCATAAAGGGTAATTTTATGTTTACCTATACCAATCCTCAGGGCCGTTATATTAGGGTCAGCCCTTATAGCTTCTGCTAGTGGCTCAATTATTAGCGTAAATAGCAATGGCGAAAGAGGACATCCCTGACGGCAGCCCCTACCCACACTGAAGCTATCCGAGTCTAATCCATTGGTAATCACAACTGCTTTGGGATCACTATACAGTGTTGAGACCCATTTGGTAAACACCTTTCCAACGCCAAACCTTTCCAATGTGTAAAACAAATATGACCATTCAACCCTGTTGAATGTCTTTTCCGCGTCTAATGAGACTACTACTCCTGGTATCTTTCCCTGATGGCAGGCTTGAATCACATTCAAACCCCTTCTAACATTATTGGATGATCTACGGCCCTTAATAAACCCCATCTGATCCTCCTTTATGATATGTTGCAATACCCTTTCTAGCCTCAATGCTAATGTTTTAAAGAGGATTTTAAAATCTACATTTAGCAAGGATATTGGTCTGTATGACGCGCAATCTTCTGGGTCCTTTCCTTTTTTGAGGATAAGAGAGATATTCGCCTCTTTCAGCGAAGGCGGGAGACAACCCTGACTGTATGAATAATGATACATGTCCATAAGTGGACCAGCCAATATTCCTGTAAATTCTTTGTAGAATTCAGCTTGAAAGCCATCTGGGCCGGGCGCCTTACCGCTCTGAAGTTGCCTGATTGCGTCAAATATTTCTTGGATTGTTAGGGGAACATTCAAGACCGATACCTGTTCCGGAGTTAGGTCCAGAAAGGTCAGGTTTTTTAAAAATGACTGCATCCTCCTAGTCCTCTCTGCGCAATCCTGCGATTTATATAAACCAGAATAAAATTTTCTAAAGATTGCATTAATCCTTTTATGATCATGAGTCAGAATTTCCTTGATAGACGTGATAGTTTGAGGGGCCTTCTTTTTCTTTGTGAGAAATGCTAAGTATCTACCAGGTTTATCACCAAATTCATATAACCTTTGTTTTGCAAATAATATTTCCCTCTTAGCCATTTGGGTAAGCGTGGTGTTTAGAGCTGTCCTAAGGGTCGGGTTCCTTTGTAATTTGATAATAGAAGGTATGTTGTTTCAGCCGCTTTTAAGCGAGCTTCGAGCAGACACTGTTGTTCTCCCTTTAATTTTTTCTGGGTGGCTGAGTATGAGATGATCAAACCTCGCACGTAAGCTTTGATGGTCTCCCACATCATTGATGGGTTGCTAGCCGTACCTGAATTAATTTCTAAAAAAGTTTTAAATTCTTGAGAGAAGTACTTTGCAAATTTACTATCTTTCATCAGGAAGGGGTCCGTACGCCAATGCCGGGGGGATGTCTCATTGTTCCTCGCCTTGATTTCCATATATACAGCAGCGTGATCGGAAATTGCTATACTGCCTATTTTACAGGATGATATGGAATTTTAAAAAATCGAGGGGGCAAAAAACATATCGATTCTGGTATGACATTTATGTGGATTGGAGTAAAAAGAAAAACCTCTGCCCTGTGGATGAAGACATCTCCATACATCTACTAATCCTAATTCTTTGTTCGGATCCATCAATTGTCTAGATCTGGGAGTTACTCCTGCAGTACTCTTGGGAAACCTATCTATTTCCGGATCCATAATACAATTAAAATCTCCCCCTATAATTGTATGACAAGCACCGAGAGCCATCAATTTTGAGAAGGCTTCCATTATAAATTTAAAAAGATGTGCCGGGGGCAATACAAATTTAAGACCCCATATTTCTCTCCATTTATAAGGCTTTAATCAGAATACATCGTCCAGATTCGTCTTTTATCTGATTTAGGATTTTGAAAGGGAAATTCTTCCAAATAAGAATAACAACTCGCCTGCTTTTTGAGCTGAAAGAAGAAAAAAAGGCCTGATCAAATTCACCCTGTCATAATTTCAAGTGTTCTTTATGCAATAAGTGTGTCTCCTGTAGGAGAGCTATATTGAACCTTTCTTTCTTGAGGTTTGTTAATATTTTCTTCCTTTTGACTGGCGAATTACTCCCCTTGACATTCCAGGTGCACCACTTAACCGACTGATCAACCATAATTGTCTGGGCAAGTCCGAGACCCCTCGGGAGGGGAAACCCTATCCAGAACATCCCGAGCATAGAGCATATAAAATTTACAAAAATAAAGGCTCTTTAATACACTCACATCGATATAATAAAAAACTATTTCGAAATAAAAAAAGTATTTAAATGGAGATTTTCCCCCTTGTTCCCAGGGGGTATCACTTCCTTTCCAACAATCTATTGTATCCTCTCCTCACCAGTGCCCCACCCTTGACCCAGGCGCTCCTCAATAGGATGAAGAAAATTCAAATATACTACAGAGTTAGAGTTAACAGTGAGCACACTACCCTTCCCCCCACCCACCCCACCCACACCAACACCTGGATATATTTGGTAATGTTAATACCATGTATAAACATATATAACTATAAAATTACAGCCTCAACAAGTAATAATTAAATATAATAATACAAAATAACAGGGGAAAACAACCCCGCTCCTAAAGACAGAAATAAAACAGGATAAGGTAACCACCTCCCCCCACTGACATTAACTAGACCCCCTGGCCTATATATATATAAAAAAAAGCGGGGTGTGAGAAAATCACTAAGTAGGGAACAAATAAATAAATCCCTCTCCCCACCCCTTGAAGATAATATTAAACAGTAAGATAAAAAAAGGAATTAATATAAAAAAAGGGGGATGTAAACCGGAGTGGGGGGAGAGCAAAACAACATCAATTAACTCTTACAATTTATCTAAGAGAGTCCAAAAATTCCTTGGCCTTTTCCGGCGATCCGAAGTTATACATGAAGTCGTTGTTCGAGAGTCCAGACCCGATCCATGGCCGATTCTGCTGTCGTCTCGGAGGTCGCGGCCTTTAGCTCCGCCCGTCCGACTCGGCGCTCGATTTTCTTGACGAGTCGGTCGTGCTTTTGTATCGTAACCGAGAGTGAGTCCCATCGGTTCTGGGACTCTTCAATGAAGGCATCGATCTTTGCATCAAGTTTAGAGGTTATTTCCGCGAGGCTCGCTACTGTAGGTAAGTCCCCCGGGGCGGCTGCGGACGCCTCAGCTGAAGCTGGGGAGGGTGGGGGAGGGGCTCCTGCCTGCTGAGAACTGCGGGCTCCCTTCCCTTTAGTCATTTTTACTGTAGATTAAATCGTTTAAATTCAGTACTAAGCAACGAATGACGTTAAGTAAAAACTATTTTGAATGATTTGGTGAGTGTGGTGGGGGTAGGTGACCCACTTTGCCCAAGTCTTGGGAGGAGCACTATAGACTCAGACTTGCTGGGTCACCACCATCTTTGATCCCCCTGGCAGCTTTTTTTAAAACATTGTTTTCATACTCGTTCTGGTAGCCAGTAAGACTTCCCAACCATATAGGACAGGTGTCAGAGGGAGGTTCTTTATTCAGAGAGTACTACGGGCATGGAATGCCCTGCCTGCAACAGTAGTGGACTCGCCAACATTAAGGATATTTAAATGGTCATTGGATAAACATATGGAAAATAATGGAATAGTGTAGGTTGCTTTGGATTTGTTTCACAGGTCGGCGCAACATCGAGGGCCGAAGGGCCTGTACTGTGCTGTAATGTTCAATGTTCTAATCACAGGGGCTTCTGCCTTCTATTTCCTTCTGGATTGTTACTGTTTGACCTTCTCCTTCCATTAAACAATTTATTTCAATTGTTCTTAATCTCTATCTAGGAACATGTTTGTTCTGAACCCACTGTTTGAGCTTAAGCTTGCATTTTCTTGCCATATGTCTTTGGAATTCACATTCTCAATCCATGGGATTAATCTCCTTCCTTCCATCATGTACATTTATCAAGCTTTTATATTTTCCAGTGACCTTCTCTGACCTACTTATAGTCGCAATTCTCCAATGGCTAGCCTCTTCTGGTATATATTTGACATAGTACCCACTTTTGGCCGTTGTCCTTTGCGACCGGTAACCTCCTATTTACTGTCAGAATTATTTTGTCTGTCATCTCATAAACTGTCAATTGTAACAGTGATCCTCAAAACTGTGGAGCATTAGGAGATAACTTAAACAGAGTCCAAAGCCGCACTTATAGTGAGAACTTCATTTCAATTCTCTATACTCCATTTTATTCGCACCTCACTGATGACTAGCTTCTCATATTTTTTCAACCAATTCACATTCCATTAAACTTTAACTAATATATCCATCACCTGTTCCCTCAACCCATTAGGTCTGAGACCTTCCTTCAGATGATAAAATGCAGCTGTTTCCAAACTAACTATTCAAACTGCCACTTTCTGCTTGGAGTCTCCAAGCTGATGATTTCTTCCATTAGCTATAAACTTCAATACATCTTCTAGCTGTTTCTCCTTCATGTAATTTATCAAAGATCCTCAGAGACAACTTCTTTCAAACTCATGACCACTTCTATCTAGAAGTACAAGGCCAGCTGATGCGTGGGAACGCCACTACCTGCAAGTTCCCCTCTGAGCCACTCCCCATACTGACTTAGAAATATATCACCATTCATTCGCTGTCACTGGGTAAAAATTGTGGAATTGCCTCCTGAATGGCATTGTGGGTCAACCCACAACAGGTGGACTACAGCAGTTCAAGAAGTCAGTTCATCCCCATTTTCTCAAGAGCAGCTAGGGTCAGGCAATAAATGCTCAGTCAGCCAGCGATGTCCACGTCCCACGAATGGTTTAAGAAAATGAAACCTAAATGAAATGCCTGCTTTCATCAGCAAACACAAGAATTAAACAAAGGAACTAGTCATTTAGGTAGTTGCTTTTGACTGTTGTGGACACGATGGGCTGAAGGGCCTTTTTCATTGCTGTAGGTCTTCATAACTCTATGAACCTAACCACAAATCCTTCTTTATCATGTCATGCTTTGGATGATTTAAACAGAAATGCAAGAAGATTGCTTACTTTTGATATAGCTATTCGATTCTGGATCCACATAGCAGATAAAAAATCATGATATTTTTCAAAGATGATCTCAACATCTATGGAACACACTATGCTCCTGTTCTTCTATGCATTTGTATTTTAGGCACAACTACATCTTGTTAACATTTTGTCTTTTTTTTCATTTGTTAAAGCTGCTGTTAAATGCAGTATTAGAGTTTTATGATCAGCAGATAATTACATTACTTGAAAGTGGTCAAACCCAGGCCAATGTTATCGCAATCCTGATCATTCATGATAGTTAAACTCATCCATTTCAACCTCAATTTATCTGAGATGGTGATATATAATACAAGTAATCACACAAAATTAGATGCAAGCATAGCTCAACATATTAAATTGCAATTCAGCACCAAACACAGTCTTGAGTTTAATCCTTTGTAATTTCGTTTTAATAAAGTAATGAATCAAAGGAATTAAATAGAAGCTACTGAATTTCACAGATTAAAAAATAGAGTAAATGATATCAAGTAGTGAATTATAACAGAATGATCCCATCTCTCAGTAGGAGCTATGCTTAGAAGTACAGTAACGTTGACTTCATTCTCATGTTAAGCTACTGACTTGGGTATTGACATCTGACCAGCCCATGTCCAGTTCCACCTCTTTGACTTTTCCACTGCCAAGTCTTTACAGTTGTTTAAAGGGTGGTTATTGAAGTAAGGAATGACTTCAAACTCTTCCTCACCTCAAATCTTTTCTTGGAATCTCTATCCTCAACGTGGATAATTTAGCATTAATTTTGCAAAAAGCACGTTCCACATTACAACAATTAATGGATGGACTTGAAGGGAAAAAAAGGCAAAAGTGAGTACTGCAGATGCTGGAGATTAGAGTCAAGATTAGAGTGGTGCTGGAAAGACACAGCATGTCAGGCAGCATCCAAGGAGCAGGAAAATCGACATTTCGGGCAAAAGCCCTTCATCAGGAATCAGCCCTTCATACGGAAAAACATACAGGCTGACTCATGCCTTGTGCTCCCGGCCACTGAGGCACTCCGGTTGAATTGTGTATTTTTGATACTTACTGCAAAATACAGAGAACTAATTCTTGGAATTGAGGCCAGTTGCTCAGCTGCTCCATTCAATCCTTACTGAACGTCTACCTTCTTAAATTTGTGTATTAACCGCTTGCTGTCAGTGAACATACCTTGTTCATGAAGCCCAATGCGTTAGGTCTGTATTCCTGATCCTCAACTTTCCTCCCCAATGTCTAACATTAATGGGATCAAAAAGCTCTGGAGAAAGAGAAAAAAATAGTTCACAAGGATAGTATCAAAACTGAGATCTTTTAGTAATTGGAAAAGATTGAACTGGTCTGGTGCTCATTTCTGTAGAAATGAGCCTGAGAGGTTGCCTTATAATGGTCTTTAAAGTTATGAATGAGCTTGATAGGGTAGATGCAGGAAGGCTGTTTCGACTTTTTGAGATAACTGAAGCTAGAACCTTAAATATAAAGTAGGGATTAATCATTATGCAATTCAGTAAATGCTGGAAACATTCTGCAGGTCCAGCAGTGACTACGAAGAACAAAAAATAATTAATGTTTTAGATCAATGATCCTCAATCAGAATCAAACCTGGAATGTTATATAGTTTGTCTTTCTCATTTTGGATTTCCAGAACTTAATGAAGTTTTGTTTTGATTGATGTTCATGCTGTGGTTGTGACTGGGTTAGTCATCCAGAAGCTTGTACAAGTTACACTGAAAGCAGAAATTGAAATCTTGCATTGACACTGACCGAGAGTCATGGAGTTATAGAGATGTACAGCACTGAAATAGACCTGTCAGACCAACTTGTCCATGCTGACCAGATATCCCAACACAATCTAGTCCCACCTGCCAGCACCTGGCCCATATGCCTCTAAACCCTTCCTATTTATTTACACATCCAGATACCTTTTAAATGTTTCAATTGTACTAGCCTCCACCACTTCACCTGGCAGTTCATTCCAGACAAGTACCACCCTCTGCATGAAAAAGTTTCCCCTTAGGACTCTTTTATATCTTTCCCCTCTCACCCTAAAGCTATACCCTCTAGTTCTGGATTCCCCCACCCCAGGGAAGACACTTTGTCTATTTACTCTGGATTAGTGGTGCTGGAAGAGCACAGCAGTTCAGGCAGCCTCCGAGGAGCAGTAAAATCGACGTTTCAGGCAAAAGCCCTTCATCAGGAATAAAGGCAGAGAGCCTGAAGCGTGGAAGATAAGCTAGAGGAGGGTGGGGGTGGGGAGAGAGTAGCATAGAGTACAATAGGTGAGTGGGGGAGGGGATGAAGGTGATAGGTCAGGGAGGAGGGTGGAGTGGATAGGTGGAACTGCCGCCGGCACATTAACTGCCTCAATCTGTCTATCCCCCTCCCTCACTCCAACCTCTCACCCTCACAACACGCAGCCCTCCAATCCCTCTGCTCCAATCCCAACCTCACCATCAAGCCAGCAGATAAAGGGGGCGCAGTGGTAGTCTGGCGCACTGACCTCTACACCGCTGAAGCCAGATGCCAACTCGAGGACACCTCTTCCTACCACCCCCTCGACCATGACCCCACCCCCATCACCAAACCGTCATCTCCCAGACGATACAGAACCTCATCACCTCAGGAGATCTCCCACCGGGAACCCTGCACTGTCCGGTTCTACCTCCTTCCCAAGATGCACAAGCCTGACCACCCTGGCCGACCCTTTGTCTCAGCGTGCTCCTGCCCCACTGAACTCATCTCTACCTACCTCGACACTGTCCTATCCCCCCTAGTCCAGGAGCTCCCCACATACATTCGAGACACCACCCACACCCTCCACCTCCTCCAAGACTTCCGTTTCCCCAGCCCCCAACGCCTCATCTTCACCATGGATATCCAATCCCTCTACACCTCCATCCGCCATGACCAGGGCCTCCAAGCCCTCCGTTTTTTCCTCTCCAGACGTTCCCAACAGTACCCCTCCACCGACACTCTCATTCGTTGGCCGAACTGGTCCTCACCCTTAACAATTTCTCCTTCTAATCCTCCCACTTCCTCCAGACCAAAGGGGTAGCCATGGGCACACGTATGAGCCCCAGCTATGCCTGTCTCTTTGTTGGCTACGTAGAGCAGTCGATCTTCCGTAATTACACCGGCACCACTCCCCACCTCTTCCTCCGCTACATTGATGACTGCATTGGCGCCACCTCGTGCTCCCGCGAGGAGATTGAGCAATTCATCAACTTCACCAACACATTCCACCCGACCTTAAATTTACCTGGACCATCTCTGACACCTCCCTCCCCTTTCTGGACCTCTCCATCTCCATTAATGACGACCGACTTGACACTGACATTTTTTACAAACCCACCGACTCCCACAGCTACCTGGATTACACCTCTTCCCACCCTACCTCTTGCAAAAATGCCATCCCGTATTCCCAATTCCTCCGCCTCCGCCGTATCTGCTCCCAGGAGGAGCAGTTCCACCATAGAACACACCAGATGGCCTCCTTCTTTAGAGACCGCAATTTCCCTTCCCACGTGGTTAAAGATGCCCTCCAACGCATCTCATCCACATCCCGCACCTCCGCCCTCAGACCCAACCCCTCCAACCGCAACAAGGACAGAACGCCCCTGGTGCTCACCTTCCACCCTACCAACCTTCGCATAAACCAAATCATCCGCCGACATTTCCGCCACCTCCAAACAGACCCCACCACCAGGGATATATTTCCCTCCCCACCCCTCTCCGCCTTCCGCAAAGACCGTTCCCTCCGTGACTACCTGGTCAGGTCCATGCCCCCCTACGACCCACCCTCCCATCCTGGCACTTTCCCCTGCCACCGCAGGAACTGTAAAACCTGTGCCCACACCTCCTCCCTCACCTCCATCCAAGGCCCTAAAGGAGCCTTCCACATCCATCAAAGTTTTACCTGCACATCCACTAATATCATCTATTGTATCCGTTGCTCCCGATGTGGTCTCCTCTACATTGGGGAGACTGGGCGCCTCCTAGCAGAGCGCTTTAGGGAACATCTCCGAGACACCCGCACCAATCAACCAAATCGCCCCGTGGCTCAACATTTCAACTCCCCGTCCCACTCTGCCGAGGATATGGAGGTGCTGGGCCTCCTCCACCGCCACTCCCTCACCACCAGACGCCTGGAGGAAGAACGCCTCATCTTCCGCCTCGGAACACTTCAACCCCAGGGCATCAATGTGGATTTCAACAGTTTCCTCATTTCCCCTTCCCCCACCTCATCCTAGTTTCTAACCTCCAGCAACTCGATCCCCTGACTTGTCCGGACTTGTCCGACCTGCCCAGCTCCTTTTCCACCTATCCACTCCACCCTCTCCTCCCTGATCTATCACCTTCATCTCCTTCCCCACTGACCCATTGTACTCTATGCTACTCTCTCCCCACCCCCACCCTCCTCTAGCTTATCTCTCCACGCTTCAGGCTCTCTGCCTTTATTCCTGATGAAGGGCTTTTGCCAGAAACGTCGATTTTGCCTGTCCTCGGATGCTGCCTGAATTGCTGTGCTCTTCCAGCACCACTGATCCAGACATTAACCAGAAACTGATTAGTGACACTTTGCTTACAGAAACAGGTCAGAGTTATGTGGCAAATCACTCACCACCTGATTTACCAAAGCCTGTCAGCCATCTCCAAGGCACAAATCAGGAGTACATTGGAACATTTTCCACTTGTTTAGGTGTGTGTAGCTTCAAACCACTCCTGGAATCTGGATACCATCCAGGACAAAATCTGCTTGTGGTGCTCCATCCACCTCCTTAAACATTTGCTTCCTCCAATACCAACACGCACTGGCAACAGTATGCACACCGCCACAATGGAAAATACTTTGACAGCATCTTCTAAACCTCGTGGAAGAGCAAGAGCAGCAGAGACATGGCAAGCTACCAAGCTCCAGTTTCCCTCCAACTCGGAATAATATACCAGTTTCTTCACTGTCATTGTGTCAAAATGCTGGAACTCCCTCCCTCCACTTCACCTGATGAAGGAATAGCTCTCCGAAAGCTTGTGATTTCTAGTAAGCCTGTTGGACTATAACCTGGTGTCATGTGTCTTCTGACCTTCCCTCCCAAAAAGAACTATGTGTGTATCTATACCACATGGACTGCATTAATTTAAGAAGGCTTCCCACTACCACCTTCTCACGAACAATTGGAAATGAACAGTCATTGGTCCCCAAAAGATAGAACAAAAACAAATTGTAAAATAAAAAATTCCATTGTGGTAAAATACATGGAGTGCTAACAGAAGTTATCTATGATAGAGAATATATATGACACACTTATTGTAGCTTTCCTTTTATATTCTATAAGTTTTATGTGGCACATTAAACTGAGTAATGAAGGAAGAGACTGGAGTTAGAGAAAAATGCATCGGGTTCAGCTTGAGAAGAATGAAGATGTGAAACTAGCTGACTTGCACATTGTCAGCAATTAAATACATAACTGATCATTCCTTTTCCTCAAAAAAAATCCCAACATTCTTACTACTAATGCTTATTGCCAATATTTCATAAGGTAATACCGATTGAGGATCAGTTCAAATTTAATATGAGAGTACAGCTCTTTCCACCCTTTATGGTGGATCTTAGTGACACTCCCAGTCCAGTATTACACAAAAATTCTAAAAGAAATCTGGAATTAGAAAAGTTGCTGGGTCTGTGTCACCATTGTCGATTGTCATTAAAAAAAACACCCTTTACCTGTGACGTACGTGTGACTCCAGATAAATAATATGTTTGACTCTTAACGGCCCTTTGGGCAACTAGGGATGGGCAATAGATGCTAGTCTAGCCAGCAATGCCAACTTCCCATGACTGAATGAAAAGGAAAGCCAGTATAAAACAATACCCCTGCATTAACCTACAGTTTCAAGTAAGATGGAGGGCCCATAGGTGGAAATAAAGTTGAGTCAGATGAATTACGGCATGAATCCTAACACTGTCTCATCTCTTTGTTTCAGGTTGTCACCTCTGATGTACTGCAGACAGCACGAATACTGATCCTCCACATGGTGAGTCATCAGAGTTCAACCTTTAATTAATGTGAGAACCATAAGTATCATGTGGGTCACAAAGTGTTAAGTAACAAAAAGACAAAATGCATCACTCAGTTAGTCACCTTCCATTGAGGAGTTCTCTGAAGACTTTCTATTGCAGTGAACATATTTCTAATGTGACAAGTTTACAAGTTTTTCCTGTAATTTGTGTGACAGATTAAACCAGGCTATCTCTATGCAGCTTTCCACAGCATCTTTCATGATCGTACAATGTCCTGAAGCGTTTTATGGTCATTGAAATATAATGCACTCAGCGTTGTAATCTAGCAAATGCTTCGGCCAATGTGCTCACAGCGAGATCCCACAAAGAGGAATGTTATAATGACCAGGTAATCTGTTTTCTGATGATATTGGTTAAAAGATAAATATTAGCCAGGACACTGGAGAATTGGCCTACTCTTACTTTTAAAGCTGCCACTTTTACATTGACCTAAGATAGAAGTTGGGACCTCAATGTAATGTCTCGTGGCAGCACCTGTTGTTCAAAGTTCCTCAGTGCTGGAGTATCAACCTTTTTATTTCATGTGTCACTGGCTGAGCCAGCATTTATAGCCAGAGGTTAGTTACAGTCTGATGTCACATTCCAGGTGAGAGCAGATAAAGACAGCAGTTTTCTTCCCTGAACAATGTCAGTGAACCAGATTTTGTTTTCCCAACAATCAACAACAATTTCATCGTCATCATTAGAATCTTAATTCCAGAATTTAATTGAATTCATATTCCACCATCTACTATGGCAAGACTCGAGCCCAGCTCCGTAGAGCTTTACCTGAGTCTCTGGATTAATAGTCTGGAATGATACCACTAAACCATTCCCTCCCCTTGCTTATAGGTTCAAGCCTCAAGAGAGGGATTTGAACATAGGTTTCTGAACAAAGTGAATGCTACCTCAAAACTGCAGCTGGTACTTATGAAGGAATAACACTTTGATAATAAACGTTTTGGGGCAGAATGCCCAGATAGTTTGTTGCAGCAGTTTACTACCCAGTGTCCTATATCCTCGAGTGGTCCCGCATTTAAGTCCAAGTTCATACTCAGTCAGCTAATCTAAATCTGGCAAACAGAAGCTAAAGTTGGAGTTCACAGTCGTAGCTTCTGAAGGAATTAAAAATTAACAAGCTCTCCTGTTTCATTTCCACTGCTGTCTGCTGCAAAATAGATGTTAAGTGAGGTTAGGATCAGATTTTGCTCTAACCACTCAAACATTACCAATGTAACAATGCAGGCTCCCTGCCTTCATTCCTGATTAAGGGCTTTTGCTGCTGCTCGGATGCTGCCTGACCTGCTGTGCTTTTCCAGCACCACTCTAATCTAGAGTCTGATTTCCAGCATTTACAGTCCTCACTTTTGCAGAGTTGATTTTAACCTTACTACGGATCCTCTTGCAAGGATGCCTACCTTGAAGAAGTTCTCCTCCTCTCTCTACAAGAACCTCAGTGAGTCTCTGTCTCACTGCAACCCCCAGGTCATCTCCTCTGCCCTGAAGCTCTTCAACCATGTCCTGAAACAGACTTGCTACCGCAACCAACTCTTGGCTACTTTCTCCCCAGCCCCACCCCCCCTCCCATTTATCTCTCCACCCCAGAGCTCCCTGCCTTCATTCCTGATTAAGGACTTTTGCCTGAAACGTTGATTTTCATGCTCCTCAGATGCTGCCTGACCTGCTGTGCTTTTCCAACACCACTCTATTGTAACAACCCAATCATCCGATGAGCACTGGGGAGGCTGATGCCCATATCTGTCTGCCCACCAGTCCCAAGAAAGTATCTGTATCATATTGACTTCTGTACACATTCATTAAAGTGGGGATTGGTTCATTAGTAGAATAGATTTCTGGCTAAATGGTTGAAAGCTGGTACACCGATCTCCATCAAGCGAGAGCTGAACTTGTTTTTACTTGAGGAAAGATCATCTCGTAAAGGAGGTCGGAATGCATTGATGCAAATCAGATCTAAAGTCATCATTTGGATTATATTTGATCACCTGATTGGTCTGAAGATAACTTTTCCTGTTTCCCCCAGGGCATTTTATCCTACTCTAAGTTCAGACTAAACCTACATACCCTTCATTATACTATCTTCCATTGTGCCTATCCAAGAGTCGCTTAAATGTCCCTAATGTATCTGACTCTACTACAACTGCTGCAGTGCATTCCACACACCCAGCACTCTGTGTAAAGAACTTATCTCTGACATCTCCCTGAAACCTTCCTCCAATTACCTTAAAATTATGCCTCCTCGTGATAGACATTTCTGCCATGGAGAAAGTCTCTGGCTATCCACTCTCTCTATGCCTGCCATCAGCATGTACACCTCCATCAAGTCACCTCTCGTCCTTCTTTGCTTCAGTGAGAAAAGTCCTAGCTCCCTCAACCTTTCTTCATAAGACATGCCCTCCAATCCAGGCAGCATCCTGGTAAATCTCCTCTGTACCCACTCTAAAGCTTCCACATCTTTCCCATAATGAGGCAGCTAGAACTGAACACAAAATTCCAAGTATGGTTTAATCAGGGCTTTATAGAGCTGCAGCATATCCTCGCAGCTCTTACACTCAATCCCCCTGCTAATGAAAGCCCACACACCACACGCCTTCTTAACAACCAACTTGCGGAATGTTTCAGTGAACATTTCTGGGACATGCACTAAACAACCCCACCAAACACTTCAACTCCCCCTCCCACACTGCCAAGGACATGCAAGTCCTGGGCCTCCACCACCGCCAAACTCTAGCCACCTGATGCCTGGAGGAAGAATGGCTCATCTTCTGCCTTGGAACCATGGGATCAATGTCGATTTCACCAGTTTCCTTATTTCCCCTTCCCCCACCTTATCCCAGATCCAACTCTCCAACTCGGCACCGCTGTCTTGAACTGTCCTACCTACCCATCTTCCTTCCCACCTATCCGCTCCACCCTCCGCTCCGACCTATCATCCCCACCTTCATCCACCTATCGCATTCCCAGCTACCTTCCACCCAGTCCTACCTCTCCCTTCCCATTTATCTTTCAGCTCCATAAGCACCCCCATTCCTGATGAAGGGCTTATGCTCAAGACGTCAACTCTCCTGCTCCTTGGACGCTGGCTGACCGGCTGTGCGTTTCCAGCACCACACTTTCTGACTATCAACCTGGGTGGTAATTTTGAGGGGGTCTATGGACATGGACCCCAAGATCCCTCTGTTCCTCCACACTGCCAAGAATCCTGCCTTTAATCCTGTATTCTGCATTCAAATTCAACCTTCCACAGTGAATTACTTCATACTTCTCCAGTTGAACTCCATCTGCTACTTATCAGCCCAATTCTGCATCCTGTCAATGTCCCGTTGCAACCTACAACAGCCCTCCATACTATCCACAACATCACCAATCTTCATGCCATCGGCAAACTTACTAACCCACTCTTCCACTTCCTTATCCAAGTCATTTATAAAAATCACAAAGAGCAGAGGTCCCAGAACCGATCCCTGGTCACCGAGCTCCAGCCTGAATACATCCCATCTACCACCACACTGTCTTCTATGAGCCAGCCAATTCTGTATCCAGACAGCCAGATTTCACTGCATCCCAAGCCTCCTTATTTTCTGAATAAGCCTACCATGGGGAACCTTATCAAATGTCTTGCTAAAATCCATGTACACCACATCCACTGCTGTACCTTCATCAATGTGTTTTGTCGCATTCTCAAAGAATTCAATAAGGTTTGTGAGGCATGACCTGCCCCTCACAGAGTCATGCTGACTATCTCTAATCAAACTATGATTTTCCAAGTAATCATGAATCCTGTCTATCAGAATCCTCTCTAATACTTTGCCCATTACAGATGTAAGACTGACTGATCTGTAATTCCCAGGATTATCCCTATTCCCTTTCTTGAGCAAGACAATAACATTTGCCACCCTCTAATCATCTGACACTACTCCAGTGGACAGTGAAGATGCAAAGATCATCACCAAATGCGCTGCACTCTCTTCCCTTGTTTCCTGTAGTAACCTAGGATATATCCCCTTCGGCCCACAGGATTTATCTACCCTTACGTTTTTTCAAAATTTTCACACATCCTCCTTTTTAACATCAACCTGTTCAAGCATATCAGTCTGTTTCACACTGTCTTCAGAAACATCAAGGTCCCTCTGAGTAGTGAATACTGAAGCAACGTATTCATCAAGGAGCTCCCCACCCTCCTCCGACTCCAGGCACAATTTCCCTCCACTATCCCTGATTGGCCCTGCCCTTACTCTGGCCATCCTTTTGTTCCTCACATAAGTGTAGAATGCCTTAGAGTTTTCCTGAATCCTACCCTCTTCCAGTTCTCCCAAGACAATTCTTCAGTTCCTTCCTGGCTACCTTGTAACCTTGTAAAGCCCTGTCTGATACTTGCCTCCTCAACCTTAAGTAAGCTTCCTTTTTCCTCCTAACTAGATGTTCCACATCCCTTGTCATCCAAGGTTCTTTCAACCTACTATCCCTTCCTTGCCTCAGTGGGACACACCTATCCAGCACTATCAGCAAATGCTTCCTAAACAACCGCCACGTTTCTTTTGTGCATTACCCAGAGAATATCTATTCCCAATGTAGGTGCCTCAGTTCTTGCCTAATAGCATAGTAATTCCACCCCCCACCCCCATTTAAATACTTTCTCATACCATCTGTTCCTATCTCCCTCCATGCGGATAGTAAAGGTTCAGGTGTTGTGATCACTATCACCAAAATGCTCTCCCACCGAGAGATCTGACACTTGGCGTGGTTCGCTGCCAAGCGCCAAATCCAATATGGTCTCCCCTCTCATTGGCCTGTCTACATATTGAGTCAGGAACCCTTCCTGGACACACCTGACAAAAACTGCTTCATCCAAACTGTTTGAACTCAGTAGGTTCCAATCAATATTAGGGAAGTTAAAGTCATCCATGACAACAACCCTGTTCCTTCTGCACCTTTCCAAAATCTGCCTCCCAATCCACTCCTCCGTGTCTCTGTTCTTATTGGGGGTTCTATAGAAAACTCCCAATAAAGTGACTGCTCCTTTCCTGTTTCTGACTATACTGACTATGTAGACAAACCCTCCTTGATGACCACCTTTTCTACAGCTATAATACTATCCCTGATATCACTCCTCCACTTCTTATATACGTCCCCCCACCCCACCCCACCATTCCTTCTGAAACGTCTGAATTGTGGAACATCCTACAACCATTCTTGCTCCTGCAATATCCAAGTCTCCGTAATGGCCACAACATCATAGTTTCAAGTACTGATCCATGCTTTAAGTTTGTCACACTTATTCCTGATAATACTTGCATTAAAATAGACACACTTCAACCCAAGACACTAACCACAACTTTGCCCTATCAAGTGCCTATCTCTCTTCACCGACTCACTGCATGCTGTATCTGACTGTTCACTACCTACTCCATCATCTGACCAGTAGCTTCTGTTCTTACCCCCCCCACCCCCCACCAATCTAGTTTAAACCCACCCGAAGAGCTCTAGCAAACCTCCCGCCCAGGATAATGGTGCCGTTCCAGTTCAGGTGCAACCCGTCCTTCTTGTACAGGTCCCACCTTCCCCAAAAGGTATTCCAGTGATCCACATATCTGAAGTCCTCCCTTCTACACCAGCCCTGCAGCCACATGTTCATCTGCACTCGTTCTCTATTTCTAGCCTCACTAGCTCGTGGCACTGGTAGCAATCCTGAGATTACTACTCTGCCCGTCCTGACTTCTAGCTTCCAATCTAACTCCCTTTAGTTTCTTTTCAGGTTCTTTTCTCTTTCCCTACCTATGTCATTGGTACCTATGTGTACCACAACTTCTGGCTGCTCTCCCTCCCACTTAAGAATCCTGTAGACTCGATCTGAGACATCCCTGACCCTGGCACCCAGGAGGCAACATACCATCCAGAAGTCTCACTCGCAACTGCACAATTTCATGATTGTTTCTCTCACAATTGCATCTCCTATCACTAAGGCTCCTCTATTCTCCGCACTTCCCTTCTGTGCCACAGAGCCAGGCTCAGTGCCAGAAACCTGGCCGCTGTGGCTTTTCCCGTTAGGTCATCTCCCCCAGCAGTATCCAAAATGGTATACTTATTATTGAGGGGAATGGCCACAATGTGTCTGTCTTTCTTTTCCCTTTCCCTCTCCTGACAGTCACCCAGCTACCTTTATCCTGTAACTTAAGTGTAACTACTTCCCAATAACTCCTCTCTATCACCCCCTTAGCCTCCTGAATGATCCGAAGTTCATCCAGTTCCAGCTCCAGTTCCCTATTGTGGTCTCTGAGGAGCTGGAGTTGGGTACTCTTCTTGCTGGCGAAGTCAGCGCGGACACGAATGGTGACCCTCACCTCCCACATCCTGCAAGAGGAACATGCAACTGCCCTAGCATCCATCCCCTCTTCTCTGAATGACCAACAGAGATTGAATAAATGAAAAAGAAAAGCCTTACTTTACCAACCCTCTACAGACTCTGTTTCTTTTTGGTTGGAGGAGGAGGAGGACGGGTTGGATACACTACATGTGCAGTGTCTCAGGTTTAGCCCCAACCTGACTATATTGGTTCACGTACCCAGCAATCCCCATGTCTGCGTCCACTATCTGCAATGATTATCTACAAATAAAGAGCAAGGAACAAAATAGGCCACTTGGGCCTTCAAGTCTGCTCTACCATTCAACAAGATCATGGGCGATCTAATTTTAATCTTAAACCTTGACAATCATCTATCTCACTCCTGCCTTGAAAACTTTGAAAGATGCTTAACCACTGCTTTTTGAGAAAGGGAATTCCAAAGATTCTCAAAACTTTGAGAAAAAGTATTTCCTCATTTCTGTTTTAAATGGACGTCGCCTTATTTTATAACTATGACCCCTAGTTCTAGATTGTCTTACAAGAGGAAACATCCTTCCAACATCCAACTGGTCAAGTCCCCTCAGAATCTTATATGCTTCAATGAAGTCGCTTTTGACACTTCTGAATGCCAAAGGATTCAAGACTAGCCTTTCTACAAAAGGCAGTCTGCTCATTGAATCCTCTTGCAAGGATGCCTGCCTTGAAGAAGTTTTCCTCCTCTCTCTACAAGAATCTCAGGGAGTCCCTCTCCCACTGCAACTCCCAGGTCATTTCCTCTGCCCTGAAGCTCTTACTCTGCTACTTTCTCCCCACCCCCACCTTCCTCTAGCTTATCTCTCCACGCTTCAGGCTCTCTGCCTTTATTCCTGATGAAAGGCTTTTGCCCGAAACGTCGATTTCGAAGCTCCTTGGATGCTCCCTGAACTGCTGTGCTCTTCCAGCACCACTAATCCAGAATCTGGTTTCCAGCATCTGCAGTCATTGTTTTTACCTCATTCCAGATATTAGTCTACTAGGCCTTCTCTGAATTGCTTCCAATGCATGAACAACCTTCTGTAAGTATCGTGACGAGCACTGTACTCAATGCTCCAGATGCAGTCTTGCCGATGCCCTATTTAACTGAACCATAACCTCCTTACTCTTGCATTCAGTTCTCCTTGATATAAACCTTAACATTCTATTAGCTTTCCTGATTACTTGCTGCACCTGCATACAATGCTATTTCCAAGAAGCGAAAGCTACGCTACCTCCCATTGATATTATTGTTGCTGAATTCCCACCACAAATATCCTAGTGGTTATCACTGGTGGTGATCACCTGGTGGTGATCAGAATGCAATAGCTAAATACTGTGGCGGCTGTAGTAACGTATCAGAGGCTGGTATTTCGGGAGTAAGTATCTCCCCTTCTGACTCTCCACAGCCTATCCACCATTTACAGAGCTCAAAGCAGTTGATGGTGGAATCCAGTCTATTTGCTGAGGTCAGTGCAATTCCAACAATGCTGTCTAGGGCTAAGCAGCATCATTGGTTGGTACCCTGTCTACCACCTTCAGCATTCACTCCCTTCACCATTAACACATAATTTGCACCATCTTCAAAATGTACTGCAACAACTCACAGAGCTTCTTTGACAGTGCCTTCCAAATGTGTGACCTCTATCACTTTGAAGGACAGTGGATACATGGTAACACTGTGACCTGCAAGTTTCCCTCCAAGCCATTCATCATCCTAATTTGGAAATATATCGCCGTTCATTCAGTGTCACTGGGTCAAAATCTTGGAATTCCCACCTGAACAACATTGTGGTTAAGTCTGTACAACATGGACTGCAGCAATTCAAGAAGATGACTCAGCATGACCTTCACAAAATGAATTAGGAAAGGGTAATAAAATACCCAGTAATGTCCAAAATCCATGAACAAATGTGTACTAGAAGAATTCTGGAGGGTATTTTATTATAAAACTAGTATCCTTTTTTTTATGAAAGGAAAAATATACTTTCTGCTATGTTGATTTGGATTTCATCTGGTTAATTGGCAACTCAGCTGAATTAAAAGATTTTTCTCCAGTGATTTAAGAAGTGGAGGAGGAGGTCAATTAGAATTCAAATAAAACAAAGAAAAACTGCTGGAAAGTATTATGAAAGAAAATGAGAAGAAAAAGACACCTTGGTGAAAACATCATTTCTTTTGGAATGTACTTAATAGACAACATATTGAAGAATGGGACTCGTGATGTGCATGCAAGAGGATTATATTAGATAATGGCTAAATTTTGAAATAATTGGAATTAGCCTCAACTGAGAAAGAAAATAACTTGCATTAAAAAAAAACCTTTTTGACTTCTGGATGTCACAATGAGCTTCACAGTTAATTAAGTACTTCGGAAGCATAGTCACTTTTGTGATTTACTTAATGTGGCAGCTAATTTTCAGACAAATATTTCGCGTCAGTTCTCACTATGGAGAAAGACATGGAAATGAGGGAACTTGGGGAAATAAATATTGATGTCTTGAAAACAGTCCACAGAGAGGTTGTCTGTTTACATCATTTATTGCCTTATCTCCCTAATAATGCAAAGGGCCTCTCTACTGCCTATAAACATTTGCTCAAGGAATGCAACCAACCTTTTCACATTAATTTGTTGTTTACATTTCTAATTTTACAATTGCCTAAAAAGTTCAGAATACTGTAAGATCAGACTTTTCTGTCAACTTTTTACTAAGTAACAAACTTCAGACTGTGGCTAAACAAGGCCTTTCAAAAATGTCCCTTATTAAAATGCTTATTTGTTTAGGACTGACTGTTTACAGAAATCTAAGTAACATCTCTAATGTTTCCTTCTATGGAGAAAGAAACATCTTATCCAGTATCTCTATATGGGAGACCACAAGTCAGACTGTAAACATCTGCTAAATGTAGCTACCAACCCCTTTCAGACATTTTGTGGCAGCTATAAAGCCCCAGGAGGCCATCTTGTCAACTTTACTCATGGACCACTACAACAAGTACTATATATCTCAACTTCAGGAAACAAATTTCACAGGAGGTTTATAGCTGGGAAGAAATTGTAAATTGAATAATAAATCATCTTAACAGGAAATCCAAAGAAGCCATGTATATTTCATTCAGCCTTTTGATTCTCCATTTGCTCATATACTCTTCCTAAAAGTGCTGAGCCCCCATCTATGGGTAGAAAATTGTGCCTTGCATTTGATGTTGATCTAAGCTATACTGGGTGGTGTGTAAAAAGCAAACTTGTAGTCCCCAGTGGCTCTGCAAATGACAAGAGTCATAATTTCAAACTAGTGAATTTCAACCTTAATACTTCGACTAAATTGGCAAAAACCCATAAATCATCTCAGAAATGGTTAGATGCCATCATCCCAAACGTGTCTGAGTCAGCATATCTAAAAAACTCCATCGACTACATTTCCCACACATACAAAATTTGTTACCTCTTCAAAGAGATTTGTTAAGTTTGTTGATCGCTTTTTAAAAACATGAATCACTGTGGTATCTCTTATGGTTATTTACATTCCTTAAGGAGCTGCAAGGAGCACTCATGACTATAGCCTAAACAATGGAGAAAGGAACCAAGTAGCATAGTGGACAGTGAATTGCATATACAGTAATGTGAAAGTTAAAGATAGTCACTTGGCTTGGCAAAATGTGAGAAATGGTATTCCACGAGGATTAGTAGTGGTATCACCATTCAAGTAAACAATTCATACTCTGGAATTAAAAGTCCAGGTTCAAACTTTGTAGATGATACCAGATTGTCAAGTGTAGTTAATAATGGAGAGGATTATGAAAGTGTACAGATAGACATTGATAAACTTCATTGGCAAATAAGCTTCACAAAAGGTCTGTGTGTTGTAGGAAAGTTTCAGTGCAAAGGAATCTGTGTATACCAATAAACAAATAAGAATTCCAATTCAAGTTAGTTAATCTATGAAACAGCAAAGAAATCATGAAGATTTATATCTTGTAGGAAGAGTTGAAAAGCAGAGAAGACATATTTGAAGCACTCTGAATAGTTTTGCTTTCCAAATTATGAAAAGAATACAGAAGCTGGAGGGGGTGTTTTTAAAAAATTCCTAGTGTTATAATGGAAGTCAGTGGTTAATTTTGGTTGACGATCCAACTCAACTTTCTCTCCACACGTTGCCAGACCTACTGAGGTTCTCCAGAAATTTCAGGGTTTTTTAATCCAATTCTGGACCCTTTTTTGCTTTCTCCACCTACCTTGTGATTCCTTTAGCATGAAAAACTATGTCTAATTCCTACTTGAAAATATTCAATGTTTTGGTTTCAATGTTTTGCATTGTGTGGCAGAGGATTCGACAGGCTCACCATTGTCTGGGTAAAGAAACTTCTCGTCATCTCAGACTTAAATTACCTGTCTTGTATCCTAAAACTGTGACCTCTGTTTTGGATTCCCAATCATCAAGAATATCCTTCCGGCATTTACCCTGCCTACCTTTATTGTGTGATTTTTAACCTTGTCCACCCCAGTTCAACACTGGCACCTCCACATCATTACTTCTATTAGAATTTTATAGCTTTCTATGATATCCAGAGCATCCTTCTTCAGATAAGGGGACCAAAACTGTACACAATGCTCTAGGTGTGGTCTCACCTGGGCTTTGTACAATTGCAGTAAGACATCCCTACTCCTGTAATTAAATCTTCTCACTATGAAGGTCAACATACCATTTACCTTCTTCACTGCCTGTTGCATCTACATGTTTACTTTTAGCAACTACTATATGTGGAAACCCAGGTCTCATTGCACCTCCCCCTTTCCCAATTTATTGCCATTCCGATGAAAATCTGCCATCCTGTTTTGCCACCAAAATGGACAACTTCACATTCATCCAGATTATACGTCATCTGCCATGCATTTGCCTACTCATGCAACGTTTCCAAATCACACTGAAGCATTTCTGCATCCTCTTTTTTTGACCCTTCCACTCCAAGTTTCTGTTCAGCCACATGGCGCCAAAGTTCAGGACAACAACACCTTTGAGATCCTGATGTGCTGCAATGTCCGCAACTTGGACTTTACCTCATCAGTTCTGAGATGAAGCTGATCGAGCAGCCAACACTTTCTGCATATGTGATTGCCATGATTCACACCAGCTTTCACTAGCTCCCATATAGTACAGCTGCAATACATCCTTATTCAGCTATCTCTATTTTATTAGTTGATGGAAGGTGTAGAGGACAGTTTTGGCATTGGAGGAATGTGAAGGAGAACTTCTTTTATGCAATAAGTAGTATTAACTTGCTGCTTGTGAGGCTGGTGGAAGCAGAGACAATGACAAATGTCAAAGGGATATTTGATGGGCATTTGACGGAAAAAAATGTTCACAGGGAGATGGGAATGGAGGGGGAAATGGAAATGAACTGATTGCTCTATAAAGAGCTGACATCAGTTCAGTTGGTCAAATGGCTTCCATCTGTGCCAAAGCAACTCTATGGTCAGGACCCAATGTAGGCCAGGTTTGAAAATCACGGTCCTGTAGATTGTATTAGCATCATGTCACAGTCAGGATTGTTCCACGTTATCAGTAGGCTAGCAGTAGAGAGACAGCAGGAAAGGTGCTTGCCTGCAAATAACCAGCAAAGGAAGACTTTTTGAGGATTGTAATAAAGCAAAGCCTGTAGACACATGATATTGACCAACTGGGAAAAGTCGGTCCCAGTTTCAGCCTGTGTTTCATATGGGCCAGCTACTTTGAAAAAGCAGAACTTCCATTTATAACATGACCAGTGTTGATTATAGGTGAAAGTAAGGGCTGCAGATGCTGGAGATCAGAGTCAAGATTAGAATGATGCTGGAAAAGCACAGCAGGTCAGGCAGCATCTGAGGAGCAGGAAAATCGACATTTCGGGCAGAAGCCCTTCATCAGTTTACAGATCAAATCACTCAGTCATGAATGGATTAGGGAATACCAACAGCTTCATGATCAGCAAGGTTATTGAAAATAAACAACCACAGAATCAATACAGGGTGAGTCTTCTCTCCAATTTCTTGGCTGCACTTGCTGATTCCAAGTATCACACTGGTTCAGTGACAGTAATCTAGTGTCAGAAAATTACAGTGTCCAACCACACCAGCAACCTGGCAAGCACCTCAACAGTATGAGGGAGAGAGACCCAGTGCAAGATATTCCAATCAGGATTGTAAATCCTATTTCCGACCTTGATTGGATTAAAAATTACCCAATTGCCTTCACAGGATTGTATTGGAAATTTCTGGACAGGGACCTCCTGTTATGAACCTGAACAGGAATTTATGAATCCAACAGTGATGGTGAATTTTGTGGAAATCATTATCCTTTTTGCAGCAGACCTTTGCAGTATTCTGTGATTTAAATGTTCAACAAAATAAGCCTGCCAATTTGACAGTCTCAGTGAAAGGGTAAGTATGTGAGGTAAATGCGGAATAGAATGAAATTTGGTTTTGGGGTTAGGTGATAGATGCATGAAGTGAATCTTAGGAATTCCTTATCCCAGAGGGCTAAGGAATGAAGCTCTTATATTGGGCATGCTCAAAAAAGAAATTGATAGGTTTGGGAACATAAGAGCGTGAGTAGGCCATTCAGCTTCTCGAGCCTGTTCCACCATTCAATGTGATCATGGCTGTTCTGTGGCCTAACTCCATATACTTGTCTTTGGACAATATCTCTCAATATATTTGCATATGAAAAAATTATCTTTCTCAGATTTAACAGCTCATCAAACTGATTTTGGAAACTAATGATATGAAAGGATATCACTGTGAGACAGTGTGGAAAAGTATCAGTGAGAGAGATGATCAGCCATGCTGTAATTAACTGGCAGAGCAGTCTTATAGGCTAAATAACTAACTACAGTTCCTATGCTCCTAGCTATGTAATGCTGACTGACACTTGAGCAGTCAGTAAGGGACATCATAACTCATGGAGCTGTCATCTTTTAGGTGAGACTTTCTACCAGATCACTTCTGTCATTCGTGAGATTATTTGAAACCTTTTCTGCCAATTCCTCACCAGCATTTATTTCTTTGCTAAAATAGATTGATTGGTCATTAATCTGTTTGATGTGGAACCTTCCTTTGTATAAATTGGGTGTTATCTTTGCCAGTCTGAGAGCAGTGACTACAGTTGTAAACATTCATTGGCCATGAAATGCACTGGGACATACTGAGGATGTGGAAGTCCCGACATAAACTACAGTTAGTTGATTTTTTTGTTTCCTTTGATAGTCCTGTTGAGAAACTGAGACCCCAGTTAGTGTTGTGAGAAGGAATCAGAATTGCATCATAGTGGTTTAGAGTGCTTTGAGGGTTATGCCATCCTGATTTTCTTTTTTTCAGGAGATATGGACATTACAGACAATGCCAGTCTTTGTTGCCCATCCCTAATTACCCTTAAACTGAGTGGTTTTCTGGACCATTTCAGAGGGCAGTTAATGAAGCCATGGATCTGGAATCACATGTAGTCCAGGTCAGATAAGGACGACAGATTTCACTCTCTAAAGGACCAATGCCGTCCCTTCCAGTTGTAATTGTTCCTGCATGAGGTAGTTTTACATTATGTGGAATGACGTGGCTGAAAATTTATAGTTGAATACTGTTCTGAAAAGGAAAACATTCTTCCTTAATAGCCATGCTCCAGTGAGAAATATCCACCTGCTTTCATTTTCATATTTTCAATTTGATTGGTGACAGTCTATAAATCTCAGTGACCTGTGAATGTGCTGTCATGCTTAACAGTGAGTAGAGAATAAATATTGCATGATTCTGCAAGCAACCAGGCTATATGGCACAACCATGATATATGCTGAAAATGTGTCGCTGGAAAAGCGCAGCAGGTCAGGCAGCATCCAAGGAGCAGGAGAATCGATGTTTCGGGCATGAGCCCTTCTTCAGGAAGGGCTCATGCCCGAAACGTCGATTCTCCTACTCCTTGGATGCTGCCTGACCTGCTGCGCTTTTCCAGCAACACATTTTCAGCTCTGATCTCCAGCATCTGCAGTCCTCACTTTCTCCACAACCATGATATATGTTTGCTTTATGCAAGGTCCAAGGTTGCTATCTCCATTTGGACTTATACCTGAAGGTTTCATCACTTTTTAATACCCCACTCAGTCAAATGGTTTTTATCAGCATCTCCAAAAGTTATATAGCAAGTAAATGCAGGTGATCAAAGAAAATGAAAAAACTGAACTTCTTTAATGCCTGTCAGATTTTTCTCCCAGATCGCTCCCAAACAGCCCTGGAAATTAATGTTTAATTCCTAAAATCTCTGGAAATCCTGGGAATTAGCAATCCTAGTGAAATTCTGGCCACAATGGTACTTCAAAAAGTACCCTGTCAATTAAAGGATTAGCTGGCTGGCACTATGGGAGCTTTAAACCAGCTATGGTCTGATACAATTGTTGCACAGAATGAAATGTATTCCGTTTTTATTGAGTTTTCTTTTTCATTGTTTCCCAAAGGTGTGCTCCATGGACACACGCCCGCATCCACCGCCACGCATGTGCACGCACGCACAACCCACAGCCAAATGTACGTATATGAACATATGCACATCCCCACACACACACATACACTGACTCGCACGCACCACCACACACGTCTGCACACACACACCCACAAATACACAACCACCCTCACATACATACACACCCCCAATTCCTTCACATCCACACCCATAAACACACCCACAAATATGGATTCCCCCATTCGCACACGTACACACCTGCGCACCACGCACACGCATCCAAATTATAAATTAATATGCCTTTAGAAATTTAGGCTTTTCGCTCCTCGGGCCTAGAAAGAGTTAGAAGTTTTAATTTTACTAACTGCAAAGGTCAAAACATAATAGGCTTGAGCCTGGGTGGTCTCAATTCACTCCTCTAAGTTCTCAACACACAACAGCTTATTATTATGCACCAATTAACAATCTGATTAAACAAAGCTGCAAGGAAACTTAGCTTTTGGATGATAAAACACTGGATGCCTGAGATGAACTTGAGCTGGGAGTGCTCAATGCTGATCCATGTGCTCAAAGTAGAAAGTTTAAGTTTTCCAGTATGCAATTTTGGGTGGCACAGTGGCTCAGTGATTAGTACTGCTGCCTCTCAGCGCCAGGGAACCAGGTTCGATTACAGCCTCGGGCGACTGTGTGTGTGGAGTTTGCACATTCTCCCCGTGTCTATGTGGGTTTCATCCAGGTGCTCCTGTTTCCTCCCATGGTCCAAAGATGCGCAGGTTAGATGAATTAACCATGCTAAATTGTCCATAGTGTCCAAGGATGTGTAGGCTAAGTTGCTTGGCCATGGTAAGTGCAGGGTTGTGGTAATAGAGTAGGGGGCTGGGACTGGATGGGATGCTCTTCAGAGGGGAGGTGCAGACTTGGTGGGCCGAATGGCCTCTTTCCACACTGTAGGGATTCTGTGATTCAATGATCCCTCACCAGATGAGCAAAAGTTTTTTTTTATAAAAGTTAAAGAAAATTTTTCTTCCCCATTCTCTCTCTCACTTCAGTTCGCTGTTATATGAGCAATTTTATCCGCTGACCATCATGGTGTCTGCAGTGTTAGTACTATTCTTACCAAGGGCTTGTGTTGCTGCCACCATGCCCTTTTAAGACAGGGACCTCCAGGACCAGCCAGGTTTAGTGTGAGTCAGGGAAACCAATTGCTAGTCTGATCAGAAGAGGCCCTTGTTTTAAACAAGCTGAAGTTTGTTGTATGTCAGCATGTGTCATAAATTACACTGAGATATAGACATTGGTCCATGGCAGGTCTCACTCCTTGAAGAACCTCACCTTTTCCCATGTCCATGTGGCATCGTCTTGCTGGGTGTAGCTTAAAGCACTCCACTAAACCTTTACACCCATTTCCAACATTTTCCCTCAAGCCATTTTCCTTTCTACCAATAATATAATATATTCTGTGTATAACAGCTCTTTCTACAACCTGCTGCCCTCCTCCTCCCCCCACCAAAAGTATATGAAATCACAAATTCAGGTGATCTGGAGGTTTCACTATTTTCCCAGAACATATTTTCTTTAGACTTGGAAGTTTAGTTAATCAATGGTTTGAAGATTGTTGACTTTGATGGTGTTCCTGACAGTGTGTGAGCTGAAAATTCCTTTAAGCTGGAGGGCCTTTAATCTCTTGGAGGATGTCTTTCTAGATGAATCTGGCAATTGCACTGCAGCATTTGGAAGACTTTTAATTCCATGTATTTCCTTCACAGAAAACGTTTGACTTTGTGAAATGGGCTATTTCTTGTTAGTTTCCTGAATCTTTGAACCAGGTAATTTCTTCTTAACCATATCTTAGCTGTCTGGCCATTGGTCACCCCATCTTGTTAGAGGCTTCGAACGGATTGTATGTACCACATCTTCAGTGGTTGTCAGCTGAGTATTTATTTATAATCTGCCAGTAAACCCACGCTGAAGTGTATAGACTTCCTATGTTAACCTGGTGATTTGCTTGGTCACTTTTAATATTGGGCCTCAGTGATTGCAGAAACTACCACATTCATTTTCTCAGTTCTGCTATTCGTGGATTGCTTCTTACTTGGCATGATCAACATTGCTGTTGCTGAGCGTATTTTTCAGGGAGGATAGGGAAATTAATTTCTCTGTTTGAGCATGTATCCTCCAAGCACTTCAGTATTTCAATCCTTCATAACTATTTGTTCACCAAGCTTTGTTACACTTTGAATGAATTCAGCTGAGGATGCATCAGCGAGTTCAAGTCAGATAAACTGCTCATTGACTATCTGGTTGTTAGTGTTTGCTTGCAAAGTAGCCTGAACTCTTTTCAGTATTGATAGCAATGAAAAGCATTTCTGCCAATCCATAATATAGACAGGTTTCCACCTTGTTGACAATATAAATTACATTTCTTATACACTGGAGCTAATCTCAGTTATGTCAATTGTCTGCTTATGTTCTTCCCTGAGTCTAGGGAGTCCTATGAAATTGTTTGCCAGTTGTCCTTTGACCATTTGTTCCACAACCAGCTGTCCGTTAACTAAATTTTCTTGACCTATTGTTCTATAACTGGCTGTTTCCAGACCAGTTATTTGTTGACTCAAACTAGTTTGACACCTTCCATTACCTGAAGATGATTGAGATTAACATACGTCTTCACATGGCGGCTTGGTGAGTCAGTGGTTAGCACTGCTGCCTCACAGGGCCAGGGACATGAGTTCAAAACTAGTCTCGGGCATCTGTCTGTGTGGAATTTGCATATTCTCCCTGTGTCTGCGTGGGTTTCCTCTGGGTGATCTGGTTTCCTCCCACAATGCAAAGATACGCAGGGCAGGTGAAATGGCTATGCTAAACTGCCGATAGTGTTCAACGATGTGTAGGTTAGATGCATTAGGTTAGGGGTAAATGTAGAGTAACAAGATAGGGGAATTGTTCTGGGTGGGTTACTCTTGAGAAGGTTGATGTGGACTTGTTGGGCCAAATGGCCTTTTTCGACACTGTAGGGATTCTATTATTCAATGATTAGTACTTAAGAGTAAGAATTCTTGGTTGTAATGTACATAGAAGTTTTATACTATCTGACACAGGTGTTGGAGAAGTACTTGTAGCATGCCTTCTAATCTGAAATGATATATCTCCTGGACCATGTAGTTGCACTGTTATCAGCTGTAGATTTGAACCGTAGCTGAAAACACAGTATCCGACAATGTAACGATACTCACCCCTGAATCAAATTTCAAATTAGTGAGGTTACTATTGATATAAATATCATCTTGCCAAAGGCTTTGTTTGGATCACCTATATTCCCTAGACACAGTTTAAACCTATTTTCTATTGTAGACTGTTTTACCTCATTAACCTCATTGTTTGGGTCACTATTTGGTTTGTTACTTTTCTGCCAACATTTCCTACTTCAGCACATTATCTGAAAGTGAGCTATTATGTTACATTCCTTTTAGTTGTAGAGCAATAACTGTTTCTGTGAAAATTCCTTGTTCCACAGCATTTAGTGTCCTTCCTACGTTCTGTTATAGAGTCACAGAGTCATACAGGTCAGAAACAGGCCCTTCAGTTCAACCGGTCCATGCTGACCATAATCCTAAACTAAACTTGTACCACTTGCCTGTGCTTGGCTTATATCCCTCCAGACATTTCTAATTCATGTGTTTATCTAAATATCTATTAAATATTATAAGACTACCTGTATCCACCATTTCCTCTGGAAGTTCATTCCACACACTAACCACTCTCTGTGTAAAAAAAAAATGCCCTCATGTCTTTTATTAAGCCTTTGTCCTCTTGTTTTAAAAATATGCCACCTCGTCTTGAAATCTCCCACTGTTGGGAAATGAGACCTGCCATTCACCTTACCCATGCCCCTTATGATTAAACAAACCTCTATATGGTCACCCCTCAACCTCCTATGCTACAGTGAAAGAAGTCCCAGCCTATCCACCCTCTGCCCATGACCCAAAGCCTCCATTCCTGGCAACATCCTGGTAAATCTGTCTGAACTCTCTCCAGCTTAATAATATCCTTCCTATAACAGGGTAACCAGAACTGGACACAGTACTCCAGAAAACACCTCACCAATATCCAATTTAACCTCAACATAATGACCCAACTCCTATATTCAAAGGTCTGAGCAATGGAAGCAAGCGTGCTAAATGCCTTGTTAACCACCCTATCATAGATGATGCAAACTTCAAAGAATTATATACCTGAACTCTTAGATCTTTCTGTTCTACAACACTACCCTTAGCCCAACTTTTAATTATTTAAGTCCTGCTCTTATTTGTTTTACCAAAATGCAATATCTCGCATTTATCCAAATTAAACTCCATCTGCCACTCTTCAGCCCATTGATCCAACTGATCAAGATCTCTTTGGAACCGTAGATAACCTTATTCACTTTCCACTGTACCACCAATCTTCGTGTCATCTGCAAACTTACTAACCATGCCTTCTATATTCTCATCTAAATCATTTGTGTAAATGACAAAAAAACAGTGGTTTTCCATGTGTGTCTTTGGTGATTTTGTCCCTTAAGAACTGAATGGATTCTACTATCTCCTGTGATAAATTTGATCTTCCCCTCTTAGGATTGTTTGTGGAGTTTATGAGTATGAATTATTCAAATTATCTTTTAATTAGTAAATCTGGCAAAAACGCATGAATAATTCCAGCAACAATTATGTTCCTTTTGTTTCTTTCTCGCTGAAAGTGAAAAATTGTTTATTACAGTAAATAATTATTTTTAAGGGAAAAACCTGTTGTGCATATGCTTTCCAGTTGAATTATACAGTTTGATAAATTGTGCAATTCTGTGGTTTAATCAAATTTTTACATTTCTGATGACTTCAGGGATATTAGAGCTTGATTTCAATGCACGACCTCGTGAGTTGTGACAGATGGATTGAAAAGATTCTGTGGTACTATTTTGAAGAAGGTTAAGAGAGTTATCTCCAGTGCCCTGACCAATGTTTACCCCTGAATCACCATCACTAAGCAACTTGTCGGGTGATTATTACACTGATGTTTGTGGGAAAGCATAATAGGCTGCCATGTCTCCTGAGATTACAGTAGTCATCTCGCTTGACATACTTTGTTGGTTGTAAAGTGCTTTGAGATATTCCATGTTTATTAAAACTGCTGTATGAATGCAATTGTATCTTCTTTTCAGTGATACATCCTGAGTTACTCATTAATAATCATTCAATATACTTGGCTAAGAAGATACTTGCAAGTCCTCACATGGGTCTAGATAGATTGTAGAAAGTACTGTGTTGTTACTGACTAACAGAAAGTGGCTGTGCAAGTCTCATTAAAAGTCGCTCTAAGTGTAAGTACAATAAATGATTGCATGGTTTATAAATATTGAGCTCTTAGTATTACTTGGCTGACTGAATTATGCCGGTCCATTACACATTCTCGGACTGCAGGTTCTGCCTTCAACTGACTCCGAACAAATTTTTCAAGCATATGTCTTTGGGAAAGGCTGAGGCCATCAAGTATATGCATTAATTGAAGCTACTTAAATTTATCATGTTTTATTATGTTGCAAGCCTTATTTGAGACTTTATAAGTGTTAGACTATGAGCAAAAAGAGCCCCAGTGCATTGCCTATACTCAAGGAAGTTACATAATTATGAAGAGGACATGAAACATCTAACTTTGTACTCTCTTTGAGGAACTACTTTGCAGGAAATTCATATCCAAACAGATCGTAATTTCCATTCATCCATTGTAAAAGCTCAGGCTGTTTGTTCAGACATTACCACGCAGTGCTCAGGATACGGTTGCTGCTACTTAACATTACAGATTCTGACAGCAAGAAGGAAACTATTTGGTCTGTTGTGCCTGTATCAGATTTTCGGTTGAATAACTCTTTCTGCTTAGTCTTGCAAATCTTTCCTTTTCAAGTTACATTTATCAGTAACTACTTAAGTAATCCAGAGACCCACACTGTTGCTCTGGGGATGTGAGATCAAATCTCATTGTGGCAGAGATAATGAATTTTGAATTCAATTAATAAATCTGTGTATTGAAGATGTTCTAATGGTGACAGTTGTCAGTTGTTGTGAAGCCTATCTGGTTCATTTATGCCCTTGAGGGAAAAGGCATGTCCCATCCTACCTGCTCTGAGCTACATATAATTCTAGACACATAGCAAAGTGGTTAACCTCTAAATGTCCTCTGGAATGGCCAAGCAAGTTACTTAGTTGTGTTAAACTATAATGAAGTATAAAGAAAGCATTTATCCAATTCTGTTTGAAGGTTACAGCTGAAACTGCTCCCACAATCTTTTCAGGCAGTATCATAAAAATAACTAAGTCACCGTTTCAAAATAAAAGCATGATCATTATCTTCCTCCTGGTTCTTTGTTTCAATTAACTTTGTAATTGGCTTTTCATTGATCAGACTTGAATAAAATGATGCTTTTAACCATGCATTCCTATCAGCTGTTGTATTGCTCCTGTTAATAGTGCTGAGTAAAGGGTTAACATTGTTTTTCCCTTGGTTTTTTTCTTTTTGAAAGAAATCAACATCAACGTGATAATGTTAAAGGTGGTAGTGTAATAATTGCACTCAACGATTAAATAAATTTCAACAAAAAAAAATGATGCTTTATCCCAAAGCGTTCCATCGTCTTAAATCATAGATGGATTTAAGCTATTGTGCTGAAAGAATGTGCTGTCTCAGAGTGAGTGCAGTTTGATGTAACAGTGAGCCACCCTTCCAGCGAGGTTTGAATTCCTGCTAGTATCAAACCATTTAATTTTCATAGAACCATAGAATCCCTTCAGTGTGGAAACAGGCCATTTTTCCCAACAAGTCCACACCGACCCTCTGAAGAGTAACCACCCAGATCCATTCCCCTACCCTATCACTTTTACATTTCCCCTGACAAATGCATCTAACCTACACATCCCTGAATACTATGGGCAGTTTAACATGGCCAATTCACCTAACCTGCACATCTTTGGACTATGGGAGGAAAGAGGAGCACCCGGAGAAAACCAATGGAGACACAGGGAGAATGTGCAAACTCCACACAGGCAGTCACCCGAGGCCGAAATCGAACCCGGGTTCTTGGTGCTGTGAGGCAGCAGTGCTAACCGCTGAGCTACCGTGCTATCCCAATGTTATTGGGCACTCGAGGGATACAGGTACTGAGAACAGTGTGATGGCTCTTTCAAGTTGTTATCCTTCAATGTGAACTCTATGTATTGACTCTCAAAGACAGAATGGAAGATATTATTTGAATAGAAGAGCTTTTCAGGACATTGCAAAGTGCCATACAGCAATGAAGTACTTTTGAAGTGTAGTCACTGTTACACTGTTACAATGGCGGAGTCCTACAAATAGTAATGTGATAAAGACCACGTGATCTGTTTCATTGATATTGATTGAGGAATAAATATTAGTTATATGGTCGCTCTGAATTTGAGTACTGCTGAATAAGAGACACCTTTTATTGAAACATTTCTTCCAGAAGTTTGTTGCACAAGAAGGTTAGCCTTATTGGCAACCTCATAACATTGACAAACCAACGAGGAGAAGGTAACGTTGTGGTAATATATCTGAACAATTAATCCAGCATGCCAGGCTATGAGGATACGGCTGTGAATCTCACCATGGCAGATAGTAAAATTTGTACTCAATAAATATCTGGAATAAATCCAGTGGCAACCATGTTAAACTGTCAATTGTCATGAAAACCCATCTGGTTCATTAAAATCCATCAAGGACAATGACCTGCCATCCTTACTTGGTCTGACCTATATTAGACTCCAGGCACACAGCAACGTGATTGATTCTTTGGATAATTAGACATGGACAGTAAATGCTAGGCTAGCCAGCAACACCCCCATCCCAGGAAGAATAAACTAAACCAAGTGAAGCTAGCTGTTTAAGGCTGCTGTGATGTAATAGCAATGTGTGGTGTTCACTGTTAACAAGATTGTGCCTATCACAGATTAATAATGTGGTGTATGAATTTCAGTGTTGGGAGGGGTTGCCAGGTATTTAGGCGATACATATTAAAGACTATCAGATTCTGCCAAATAACAGTCATCCCTGCAGTTGTTCACAACTGAAAAGGTGCTGACCATATCCAACCAACCCTTATTTGCAAAAAACATCATTTCTGATATCACGTGATTCTGCAATTGGATAGCATTTGCTAAATACAGCGAAGTGTGCAAATACATACACTGACACCCAATTTAAGTTCATTATGTGATTGACTCTTATACATACTGTTAGCTACATAGACTACGACACCAAGCCCTGAATGTTGCAGGCAGAATAAACATGTACATACACTGCACCTGTTTTAACTCAACAAAATAGGTGACATTCTTTCTCTTGTTCATTACTCAGAGTAATGCTGGGACCAGTCACTGATAACCTGCATGGTTTAAAATTTAAATAGACTTGGCAGTTAACTGTTAGCCATCATCTAACTGGTCCATTCTTTGTGGCGTCTCCTGTACCAACCATATTACACTTACCAGCCAGTCAACACTCTCTTCTCATACAGTATATTGCGTTTCCTTTACATTGATGTCTTGTGCAAAGTAATTTGCAAGGAAAGTGAATGCATACTTTTAGGAAATAAAGCTGTAGTGTTAGAGGGATAGTATGAGGGAATGGAATAGATCTGATTGCTCTATGGAGAGCTAGGATGGGTTCAAAGTTCTCAATTGCCTCCGATTACCATGGTAACAACTTCATGAACAGTGGAAAGGGATGTTTGATGGTTGCCTGTGAAGGTATGAGGCCTTAGTAAAACATTCCTCAACTGAAAATGCTCCTTCAGACAGCGCAGCACTTCCTAAATAGTGGACTGGAGAGTTAATCTTGGTTATGTCCAGCTACATCTAGGGTTTGCAGGCTAATCAGCTGAGGAAAACTGTATAATTAACATACTATTTGTGGTATTGAATAATTAGCACGGGGAGTCTAGCTTGATGTCTTTTCCACTCACTACCCTGGGGTGCTTAGGCAAATTAAAGCATCCTTCTGCCATAGGTGATTACTGATATCTGCCTGTATACCTCAGTGCCCCAGTACACCTACCTGCTGTGATATTGGGGGAAGCATAGTAATAAGCTTCTGATTCAGTTGACAGTTGTCTTGCTCCTTTTGGATAGACTTTTTAAACATTTCTATGAACCCATTTGAGAGGCCTATATTTTACACTGGCCACTATGCAGTAAATGTCGAGTACATGTCTCATTAAAGCTGAGTGATGGATTTTTCTGGTTGGCAGTGAAATGACTGTAAAATGAATGTCTTGTGAGAGTCAGCAAACTCCAAACAGCTGCATCGACTTCTCGAGTCCACTATTGGCTCAGATAATCAGAAGGAACCCAATCACTCAGGGCGATGAGTGCTCAATGTTCCACACAGCCATCAGAATCAGCAGTTCTCTATTTCATTACTGTTGAATTGTTTGGCTCTGTAAGCTCATTAAATTTGTTAAAGATCTCTGCCAGTGGCTAAATGGATAAAGGCACCACTATACAAAGTGTTGGACCATCATAAAGATCATGCTTTTATATCAGGGCCTTTTACAATCTCAGGATATCCCGAAGTGCTTTACAGCCGAATAAGTGCTACTTGGATGTGGTCACTTTTGTAAATATGTAAGAAATGGACAGTCACTTTGCGTATTGCAAGCTTCCACAAACTGCAATAATGCAAATAACTAACTGTGAAACTGTCTCGGTGATTTTGGTAGGGAGGTAAATATTGCCAGGACATTGAGAGATGTCCCCATTTCTTGAATAGTGCCATTGGAATTTCTTTTCCAACTTCTCTCTGAACAGGCAGACAAGGCTTCAGTCTAATGTTGCATCTGAAAGGTGGCACCATCACCAGTGCAGTACTCCTCACAATGGCACTGAGGTGTCAGTCTAGATGTCTTTGTGTGGAATTTGAGCATGTGACCTTCTGATTCAGATATGGAAATGCTACTATTGACCTACAGCTCTCATCATTCAGCATAGAAAGTCTTTGATCCAATCTGCACTGAGCTAGCTGAGCTGACCCACCTATCCCTCCCTAGTTCTGCCCTTCTCAACTTCCAATACACTGGTTACAGAGTCATAGAGTTGTACAGCATGGAAACAGATCCTTCAACCCAACTTGTCCATATCCTAAATTAATCTAGTCCTGTTTGCCAGCACTTGGCCCATATCCCACTAAACCCTTCCTATTCATATTCATATACCCATCCAGACGTCTTTTAATTGTAAGCCTCCACCACTTCCTCTGGCAGTTCAATTCATACACACGTACTGCCCTTTGCGTGAAAACGTTGCCCCTTAGGTTCCTTTTAAATCATTCCCCTCTCACCCTAAACCTATGCCCTCTAGTTCTGGATTACTCCAACCCATGGAAAAGACCTTGACTATCTATTCCATCCTTACCCCTCATGATTTTATAAACCTCTATAAGGTCAATCTGCAGCCTCCAACGCTCCAGGGAAAACAGCTATTTGTTTTTGATAAGTGTATAGTGAATATTCCCGGAGCAAATTAGCTGGTCTGACTGCAAAGTTTTAAACAAACAGAATTTATTGACAAAATTACAGAATGAAACACAAAGAACAAAAAACAGAATACCGGATAACTTATCCTAGCCAAAAGCCTGACAGATTTAATGATGCTGTTCAGAAAATACTTGCAACAGTCCCAATAAACCCGTCCCTTAGCACAAAGAACAAAAATGAAACAAACCAGGGCTTACAGACTTGAAGTTAGAGAGAGAGGGAGTACCAGCTGGACTTGCTCCAGCAGCCTTTCTTCATACACACTGCTGCTGACCTGAATCAAAAACTCTAATCTAAATGAAGGCTCGCTACATACCTAGCTGGCCACTCCCCTTTGATTATACCGGTTTTTATAAGACATGAAAGCCTTAGGCTGGAGGCATTTTCTCTTCGGGGAAAACAAAATGGGCCCAATAAACGTTTCAAACCCAGCCTTGTTGGAGCCTTGCCAATTACCACCTCTTTGGAAAAAAAACTCAAGTACATAGTAACCTTGTAAAAAGACCAACATTGTGACAACACCGAACAAATTCCTCTCTATCTAAACCCTCAACACTATGGCAGTCCCAGTCTATGTTCGGGAAGTTAAATTCCCCTCCCATTATCCCTCTATTATTCTTACAGATAACTGAGATCTCCTGACAAATTTGTTTCTCAATTACTCGCTGACTATTGGGGAGGGGGCCTATAGTACAATCTAAATAAGGTATCAGCCCTTGCTTATTTTTCAGTTCCACCCAAATAAAATCCTTGGACATATTCCCCAGGAGTATCCACCCTAGGTACAGCAGTAATGTTATCCTTTGTCTAAAATGTCAATCCCCCTCCTCTCTTGCCCCACTTTGTATGCTTCCCATAGCATTTGTACCCTGGAACATTCAGCTGCCAGTCCTGTCCATTCCTGAGCCACATCTCTGCAATTGCTATGATATCCCAGTCCCATGTTATTGACCATGCCCTTAGGCCTCTTGCATTTAAATAAACGTATTTTAATTTACCTCATTCTCTGTTTTGTTCCTGCATACCCTGACTGTTTGACTTGCTCCTTTTCCCTGTACCAGTCTCGATGATCTCTTTCCTCACTATCTCTCTGAACACTACCCCCCCCCCCCCCCCCCCCCCCCGCACCGTACTCATTTAAATCCTCCCAAGCAGCTCTAGCAAATTTACCTGCCAGTATATGAGTCCCCTTTCAATTCAGATGCAATCCATCCTTCTTATACAGGTCTCTTCTACCCCAGAAGAGATTCTAATAATCCAAAAACGTGAACCCTATTCCCCTGCACCAGCTCCTCAGCCATATATTCATCTGCTATATCCTCCTATTCCTTGAAGGCTGTAAATGAAGGTGACCCACTTAGTAAGGGAGAGAAGTGTTTCTGTGTCTGTGGAAACTGTGCCCACAGAGGATGACAATAAATTAGGAATGTTAAAAAAAAGTCTTTCTTTTCTTCCCTGTTGTCACTTTTAGGGCCGAGACTTTCCCTTTGATGACTGTGGACGTTCGTTCACCTGTTTGCCAATGGAAAACTGCGACAGCAAAGCAGAAGCCCTCGTCTGTAACATCGATGTTCTGCTGCACATCATGACATATAAGGTCAGTCACGCGTAAGCCATCTCCAATGGGAGCGGAGGAGAGTCAGGTCATATACTTCAGATCTAGAAAATGTAGATTTGAGTTTCTTCTAAATGGCAAAATGTTTGGAACAGTTAAAGACCAAAGAGATTTGAAGTCCCTTGTACAGATGCCCCCAAAATGCTAGTGGGGACTGGTGTGAAAAATAATTTTAAAAGGAACTTTGGAATTAGATTAGATTAGATTACATTACAGTGTGGAAACAGGCCCTTCGGCCCAACAAGTCCACACCGACCCGCCGAAGGGCAACCCACCCATACCCCTACATTTACCCCTTACCTAACTCTATAGGCAATTTAGCATAGCCAATTCACCTGACCTGCACATCTTTGGACTGTGGGAGGAAACCGGAGCACCCGGAGGAAACCCACGCAGACACGGGGAGAACGTGCAAACTCCACACAGTCAGTCGCCTGAGGCGGGAATTGAACCCGGGTCTCTGGCGCTGTGAGGCAACAGTGCTAACCACTGTGCCACCGTGCCGCCCACAATGTTGGCCTTTATCTTGAGAGAGCTGGAATGAAGAGGAATGGAAGGTATTTACACCTGTACAGAGTACTTAGACCCCATGAGGAGCACAATTATGGTTGTGCACTTCAGGAAGCATAAACAGGCTTTGGAGAGAATGCAATGTAGAATGATACAGGTGCTAAAAGTGTTCAATTACAACGAGGATGTTTGCAAATACATTCCCTTGAACATAGAAAGTTAGGCATGATGTAATTGAGGTTCTGTAAAATCATCTCAAAATTTACAGAACATATTAGCTGTTTCCTCTTGTGGGCAGTCCAGTATGCCAAGGCATAACCTTTAAGTGAGAGCTGGGTTAGACAGGAGTGATATCATGCAACACACCTTCCTGTAAAGCATGGTGAAAATCAGGAAAACATTCTCCACAAAAATGCTGCTGAGATTTAGTATCAGTTTGTAATGCCAGAACTAAGATTGCTAGATTTCTGTTAAGCAAGAGTATGAAGGTAGAGGAGAGCGTGAGGACGGCAGATGCTGGAGATCAGTCAAAAAGTGTGGTGCTGGAAAAGCACAGCAGGTTAGGCAGCATCCAAGGAGTAGGAGAGTTGATGTTTTGGGCATAAGCCCTTCATCAGGAATGTGAAGGTGAAGGGTTGAGTTGAATAACAGATCAACCGATTGAGTGGTGTAATAGTCTGATGGGGCCGAATGGCCTACTCTTGTTGCTGTGTTCCAAAGGGCACTGTTTGAGCTTGGTCCTTGGGAGAGATCCATAGGAATGCCACTTCAAAACCTGCAACAAACTTCAAATTCTTAGTTTTCTCCCCTCCCAAAGGGTCAAGCCCAGACGGTGAGCAGACCGTTACACTTGGAGACCATCAAAACCAAGCCTGATCCAGGACCAATTCAGTCCTCCCATTTCAAATCAATAATAGAATATAGAACTGTACAGCACAGTACAGGCCCTTTGACTCTTGACGTTATGCCGGCCTTTTATCCTACTCTAAGATAGACTAAGCTACATACCCTTCATTGTGCTATCTTCTATATGTTCAAAGTTTGTGAGAAGATTTGTAGCTCGGGTGCTCGTTGTTGTGGTTGTGTTTGCCGAGCTGGGAATTTGTGTTGCAGACGTTTCGTCCCCTGTCTAGGTAACATCCTCAGTGCTTGGGAGCCTCCTGTGAATCACTATAAATGCCGGAGGAAACATCACAGAAGCGCTTCACAGGAGGCTCCCAAGCACTGAGGATGTCACCAAAACAGGGGACGAAACGTCTGCAACACAAATTCCCAGCTCGGCGAACAGAACCACAACATCTTCTGTGTGTCTAGCCAAGAGTCACTTAAATGTCCCTAATGTGTCTGACTCTACTACCACTGCTGGCAATGCATTCCATGTACCCAGCACTCTGTGTAAAGAACCTCCCTTTGACATCTCCCCTAAACCTTCCTCCAATCACCTTAAAATTATGCCCCCTTGTGATAGACATTTCTGCCGTGGGTAAGAGTCTCTGGCTGTCCACTCTATCTATGTCTCTTATCATCTTGTACACTTCTATCAGTCACCTTCTTTGCTCCAGTGAGAAAAGCCCTAGCTCCCTCAACCTTTCTTCATAAGACATGCCCTCCAGTCCAGGCAGCATCCTGGTAAATCTCCTCTACACCCTCTCAAAAGCTTCCATATCTTTCCTAATAATGAGGCAACCAGAACTGAACACAGTATTCCAAGTGTGGTCTAACCAGAGCTCTATAGAGCTGCAGCATAACCTCGCAGCTCTTAAACTCAATCCCCCTGCTAATGAAAGCCAGCACACCATTTACCTTCTTAACAACTGTATCAACCTGGGTGGCAACTTTGAGAAATCTTTGGACATGGACCCCAAGATCCCTCTGTTCCTCCACACTGCCAAGAATCTTGCCTTTAACCATATAATCTGCATTCAAATTCGTCCTTCCAAAATGAACAACTTCACGCTTTTCCAAGTTGAACCCCATCTGCCACTTCTCAGTCCAGTTCTACATCCTGTCAATGTCCAGTTGCAACCTACGACAGCCCTCCACACTATCCACAACTCCAACAACCTTCATTACTAACCCACCCTACCACTTCCTCCTCCAAGTCATTTATAAAAATCACAAAGAGCAGAGGTATCAGAACCGATCCCTACAGACCACCACTGGTTACCAAGCTCCAGGCTGAATACTTTCCATCTACCACCACACTGTATCTTCTATGGGCCAGCCAATTATGTATCCAGACACACAGGTCTCCCTGTATACCACGCCTCCTTACTTTCTGAACAAGCCTACTATGGGGAACCTTACCAAATGCCTTGCTAAATTCCATACACATCACATCCACTGCTCTAACTTCATCAGTATGTTTTCTCACATCTTCAAAGAATTCAGTATGTTTTGTGAGGCCTGACCTGCCCCTCATAAAACCATGCTGACCATGTCTAATCAAACAATGGTTTTCCAAGTAATCACAAATCCTGTCTCTCAGAATCCTCTCCAATACCTTGCCCATCACTGATGTAAGACTGACTGGTCTGTAATTCCCAGGATTATACCTGTTCCTTTTCTTGAAAAAAGCAATAACATTTCCCACGCTCTGTTCATCTGGCACTACTTCAGTGGACAGTGAGGACACCAAGATCATCACCAAAGGCACAGCAATCTCTTCCCTTGTTTCCTGTAGAAATCTAGGGCATATCCCATCTGGCCCAGGGGATTTATCTATCCTTCAGTTTTTCAAAATTTTCAACACATTTCCTTCCTCACATCAATCTGTTCTAACATATCAGTCTGTTTCACTCTGTCCTCAGAAATATCAAGATCCCTTTTAGTAATGAATACTGAAGCAAAGTATTCCATAAGACCATAAGACATAGGGGTGGAAGTAAGGCCATTCGGCCCATCGAGTCCACTCCGCCATTCAATTATGGCTGATGGGCATTTCAACTCCACTTACCCGCATTCTCCCCAGAGCCCTTAATTCCTTGTGACATCAAGAATTTATCAATCCCTGCCTTGAAGACATTTAGCATCCCGGCCTCCACTGCACTCTGCGGCAATGAATTCCACAGGCCCACCGATCTCTGGCTGAAGAAATGTCTCCGCATTTCTGTTCTGAATTGACACCCTCTAATTCTAAGGCTGTGTCCACGGGTCCTAGTCTCCTCGCCTAACGGAAACAATTTCCTAGCGTCCACCCTCTCCAAGCCATGTATTATCTTGTAAGTTTCTATTAGATCTCCCCTTAACCTTCTAAACTCCAATGAATACAATCCCAGGATACTCAGCCGTTCCTCATATGTTCAACCTACCATTCCAGGGATCATCCATGTGAATCTCCGCTGGACACGCTCCAGTGCCAGTATGTCCTTCCTGAGGTGTGGGGACCAAAACTGGACACAGTACTCCAAATGGGGCCTAACCAGAGCTTTATAAAGTCTCAGTAGCACATTGCTGCTTTTATATTCCAACCCTCTTGAGATAAATGACATTGCATTCGCTTTCTTAATCACGGACTCAACCTGCATTTTACCTTTAGAGAATCCTCGACTAGCACTCCCAGATCCCTTTGTACTTTGGCTTTACGAATTTTCTCACCGTTTAGAAAGTAGTCCATGCTTGTATTCTTTTTTCCAAAGTGCAAGACCTCACATTTGTTCATATTGAATTCCATCAGCCATTTCCGGGACCACTCTCCCAAACTGTCTAGATCCTTCTGCAGCCTCCCCACTTCCTCAGTACTACCTACCTGTCCACCTAACTTCGTATCATCGGCAAACTTCGCTAGAATGCCCCCAGTCCCTTCATCCAGATCATTAATATATAACGTGAACAGCTGCGGCCCCAACACTGAACCCTGTGGGACACCGCTTGTCACCGGCTGCCATTCCGAAAAAGAACCTTTTATCCCAACTCTCTGCCTTCTGTCAGACAGCCAATCCTCAATCCATGCCAGTAGCTCACCTCAAACAGCATGGGCCCTCAGCTTACTCAGCAGCCTCCCGTGTGGCACCTTATCAAAGGCCTTTTGGAAGTCTAAATAGACCACATCCACTGGGTTTCCCTGGTCTAACCTACTTGTCACCTCTTCAAAGAATTCTAACAGGTTTGTCAGGCACGACTCCTTACTAAATCCATGTTGACTTGTTCTAATCTGACCCTGCTCTTCCAAGAATTTAGAAACTTCATCCTTAATGATGGATTCTAGAATTTTACCAACAACCGAGGTTAGGCTAATTGGCCTATAATTTTACATCTTTTGTTTTGATCTTTTCTTGAACAAGAGGGTTACAACAGCGATCTTCCAATCATCCGGGACTTTCCCTGACTCCAGTGACTTGTGAAAGATCTCAACCAACGCCTCCGCTATTTCCTCAGCCACCTCCCTCAGAACTCTAGGATGTGGCCCATCAGGGCAAGGAGATTTATCAATTTTAAGACCTTTTAGCTTTCATTAAGGAGCTCCCCTCCCTTCTCCAACTCCGGGTGCAAGTTCCCTCCACTATTCCTGATCGGCCCTACCCTCACTCTGGCCATCCTCTTGTTCCTCACATAAGTGTAGAACACCTTAGCGTTTTCCTTAATCCTACCTGCCAAGGAAGTCCAGCGACACACTTGATAAACTGCTTCATCCAAACTGTTTGAACTAAGTAAGTTCCAATCAAATAAACCCACACTGCCCAGTTCTACCTCCTACCGGATCTCCCACCAACAGCCTCCAACCTCATAGTCTGGGAACCTTGCACCTACCCAAAATTCACAAACCTGACTGCCCCGGTCAACCCATTGTTTCAGCCTGCTCCTGCCCCAACGAACTTACCTCTGCATACCTTGAAACTGTCCTGTCCCCCTTAGTCAAGGATCTCCACACACACATTCAGGACACCACGAATGCCCTCCTCCTCCTCCATGATTTTTGTTTTCCCGGCTCCCAACACTCATCTTCACCACAGACATCCAGTCCCTGTACACATCCATCCGCCATGACAAAAGCCTCCAAGACCTCCGTTTCGTGCTCTCCCACCGACCCAACCAGTAGCCTCTCACTGACACACTCATTTGATTGGCTGAACTGGGCCCTCACCCTCAACAATTTCTCCTTCAAATCCTCCCACGTTATCCAGACTAAAGGGGTAGCCAAGGGTACCCGAATGGGCCCCAGATATGCCTGCCTCTTTGTCGGGTACGTGGAGCAGTAAATCTTTTGCACCAGTCCCCGCCTTTTCCTCCGATGACTATATTGGCACCATCTCATACTCCCACGAGAAGGTTGAACAGTTCAACTTCACTGACACCTTCCACTCCAACCTCAAACTGGACCATCACTCTGGCACCTCCCTCCCATTCCTGGACCTCTTCATCTTCATTTCCTGTGACCGACTCAACACGCCCATCTACCCACCAACACCACAGCTACCTGGACTACACCACCTCCCACCCTGCCTCCTATAAAAACGCAATCCCTTATTCCCAATTCTTCCGCCTCCACCTCATCTACTCCCAGATGGTCTCCTCCTTCACAGATCACAATTTCCCCTCCATCTGTCGCACCTTCCTTCCAACCGATCTACTCCATCCTCCTCTCCGACCTATCACCTTTACCCCACCTTCATCTAGGTATCACATTCCCAGCTACCTTCCCACCCAATCCCACACCCCCCCCCATTTATCTCTCAGCGCCCTTGGGTCACCCCCTTATTCCTGATGAAGAGCTCATGCTCGAAGTGTAGACTCATCTGCTCCTCGAGTGCTGCCTGGAGTGGTTTACCAGTGCTACAGTCTTCGACTTTGATCTCCAGGACCTGCAGTCCTCACTTTCTTCCAATCAATATCAGGGAAGTTAAAGTCACCCATGATAACAACCCTGTTATAGAGTCATAGAAATGTACAGCATGGAAACAGAGCCTTCGGTCCAACCTATCCATGCCGACCAGATATCCCAACCCAATCTAGTCCCACCTGCCAGCACCCGGCCCATATCCCTCCAAACTCCTCCTATTCATATACCCATCCAAATGCCTCTTAAATGTTGCAATTGTACCAGCTTCCACCACTTCCTCTGGCAGCTCATTCCATACATGTACCACCCTCTGTGTGAAAAAGTTGCCCCTTAGGTCTCTTTTGTATCTTTCCCCTCTCACCCTAAGCTGTTACTTCTGCACCTTTCCAAAATCTGCCTCCCAATCTGCTCCTCTGTGTCTCTGTTGCTACTGGAGGTCCTGTAGAAATCACCCAATAAAGTGACTGCTGCTTTCCTGTTTCTGACTTTCACCCATATTGACTCTGTAGATAAACCTCCCTCGACGACCTCCTTTTCTGCAGCTGTGATACTATCCCTGATCAGCAATGCCACTCCTCCACCTCTTTTACCTCCTCTCCGCCCATTCTTTTGAAACATTTAAATCCTGGAACATCCAACAACCGTACCTGTCCCTGTGATATCCAAGTCTCCACAATGGCCACAACATCATAGTTCCAAGTACTGATGCATGCTCTAAGTTTGTCACCCTTATTCTTGATACCTCTTGCATTAAAATAGACACACTTCAACCCATCACAATGAGTGTACCTTGGCCCTATCAAGTCCCTATCTCTCCTCACAGACTCTTTGCACACTGTATCTGGCTGTTCACTATCTACTCTGTCATCTGATCCGTAGCTCAGTTTCCTACCCTCCTGCCAATCCAGTTTAAATCCTCCTGAAGAGCTCTAGCAAACCTCCTGTCCAGGATATTGGTGCCACTCCAGTTCAGGTGCAACCCGCCCTTCTTGTACAAGGCCCACATTCCCCAGAAGGGATCCCAATGATCCACATATCTGAAGCCCTCCCTCGTAGACCAGCCCTGCAGCCATGTGTTCATCTGCACTTGCTCTCTATTCTTCGCCTCACCGGCAGCAATCCTGAGATTACTAATCTGCTCGTCCTGCCTCCTAGCTACCAACCTAACTCCCTATATTCACTTTTCAGGTTCCCCTCCCTTTCCATACCTATGTCATTGGTACCCATGTGTACCATGACTTCTGGCTGCTCTCCCTCCCCCTTAAGAATCCTGCAGACTTGATCCGAGACATCCCTGACCCTGGCACCCAGGAGGCAACACAACATCCCGAAATCTCGTTCACAATTACAGAATCTCCTGCGTGTTCCTGTCACAATTGAATCTCTTATCACTATTGCTTTCCTATTCTCCCCTCTTCCCTTCTGAGCCACAGAGCAAGGCTGTGCCTGATGAAGTGCTTTTGCCCGAAACGTCGATTTTCCTGCTCCTTGGATGCTGCCTGACCTGCTGTGCTTTTCCAGCAACACTGTAATCTTGTCTGTGACCTCCAGCATCTGCAATCCTCACTTTCACTGCTGTGGCCTTCACCTTGCACTGTCTGTCTATTCCCTTTCCCTCTCCTGACACTCACCCAATTACCTTTGTCCTGTATCGTAGGTGTGGCTACCTCCCTGTTAATCCTCTCTATCACACCCAATCAGTGTAGGATTCTGGCCTTTTCTTTCCCCACTCTCCCCTCATTCAAGCACACTCAGTATTAGCATCTCCACTGTCAGCCTAGGTAGATCAACAGTTATATCTCAGATGAGGAATGAAACCTCTGTTTTTTAGGTCTGTGTGGCTCAGTGACACCTCACCATAGATTCTGGGGTAGTTTCAGAGCATGCCTTGAGGAGCATATGATAATATATACACAGTGGGAGAGTGGGCAAGTTTAACCCCACCCTGTGTATTTTGAGCTTTGCTAGAAGGATTTGACTCATGTGACAACATGCAATAATATTGGACATTTGATGCAGTAAAATATCCCAAGGCACTCTAGGGTTGTAATCAGACAAACTTGACATTGAGTATGATGTCAAGATGAGCAAAAACGTCATCAAAATAGGAGGAGTTATGGAGAAGAGAGAGAGAAAGATGGAGAGATATGGAGAAGGAATTCCAGAGTTTCGGGCCTGGGTTGCTAGCAGCTTAGATGCCAATCGTCGTGCAATTAAAATTGAGAGTGTAGTCACAATTGATATTGTAGGAGGGCAGAGTTCTTGCGAGGGCTGGAGCATCTGGTTAAAGGGCTGGAGGAGAGTACAGAGTTAGAGAGGGATGAGGCCATTGAGGGATTTGAAATTAAGGATGAGAATTTAAAATTGAAAGTGTTATTGGACAGGGGGCCAGTGTAGGTCATTGAGTACAGAGGTGATGGAGTGAAAAAGGTCCTTACAGTTCACATGACATCACAGTTGCTAGATCATGTACGAAAACAAAAGAAGTAAAGGATAGTATGCATCGCTGATTAATATTTTCTGATTTTGCCCATTACAGTTGGGACCAGGTTGTCCACCAGGCGTGTGGGTCTGCAGCACAGATATGATCCTGACTGTCCCCTCCTACCCAGGTAAAGAAACACAAGTACTTATAGGATTGTATTGACAAAACCTGTTCAGAGCCTGAAGCATGATGGAGCATACAGATGCTACCTCTCACATGATCAAATATTCATCCGATGTGTTCTCTGCCCATGAGCTTAAACAATACGTATCGGTTGTATCATTGAGTGTACCAATGCTGCTGTCTTCGCATGGCATGCCGGGCTCAGTGAGAAATTGGAAATACTGGTTATGGTTTCCTTCGCCAAAGCAGGGAAACTCCCATATCCAGCTAACTTCAGCAGAAAGCAGGAGTGGAACCTAGGTCAGTAACATTCTGTGTTAGATATCTCTTCTTTCAATTTGTAACAGAGTATCTGGTGGAATTAGGGCTGGATACTCTGGTGAATTTATAATTATTTTTGTTTTTATCATTGCATTCTCATCGTTACGTTGCATAGAGGCCTGAGATCTAGCCATGTGGTGTTCAGAGATAAATAAGTGAACAGTTTGGTCATTTTATGTTTATCGTATCCTTTGGAATGTTATGGAAAGGTTAACCAGTATATTTAAAAGTCTAACAGGCTGCTGTTTCACTCCCTGAAAAAGACAAAAACTTATTGAAAGAAAAGAAACCAACCACACCAACCGAAAAAACCAAAGGACAATTTTTTTACTTTTTAAAACTTTTACTGTGACATGTAAGCCAAAATCATCATCATTTCACAGTGCTTCAAGTAAAAAGGAAAATTTCACATTGATATCCATATAACATAGGTATATCTCACTGAACCACTGTCACCCATGCCAATCCCTACACGCATAGCAGCATTTCAAATCAACATCATTGAACTTGAATAAAAGCAAAGTACTGTAGATTGTCAAAATCTGAAATAAAACCAGAAATTGCTGCAACAGGTCTGGCAGCATCTGTGGAAAGTTCAGGGTGTGCAAATGGTAGTAGAGGACTAATATAAATGTAGAACAGTCTTTAAGATAGGTGTGAGTAATAAAAAATAGGTAACCCACAATCTGTGCAACCGCAATATGTAGTTGAGAGAGATGCAGGTTGACATGTCATCAAAGTGAAGGTGAGTGTTCATGCTCTGAAACTGTTGAGCACAATAATGAATCCTGAAGGCTGTAAAGTGCTTCTGTGGAAAATAAGGTGCCATGAGAAATCCCTTTTTCTTTTGCTCTGGTACCCTCACTATCTGTTACACTCACTCCTCTTTCCTCCATAAATACCATTTGTTTTAGTCCCTTCAATTCCAAAGAAGTCATATTAAAATTGAAATGTTAACTCTGTTTTTCTCCCCACAGATGTTGCCAGACCTGCTGAGTTTTTTCAGAACGTTCTCCTTTTATTTATTCTCTAACTCGGTCATTGGAGCATAGGGTCTTTCCCAGTTACCAGATTCAGCCTTCAGGTTGCTTTTGTTGGAAACTATAAAGTTCTAAAATGTAGTGAGCATTAAAAACAGCACATCCCTTTCTTCAGTAGGATCACAACAGTTTTGATGCATTGAATCCCCAAAGACTCCTTTCTGTGCCTCTGAAGTTGCAATGTTTGGCTGTTAGTAGACTTTATTTAATTAGTGTTTATAGGCTAACATTAAAAATAAGGAGAGACTGAGAGGGAAGAGACCCTGAAGACAGGGCTATCCCAGAGGGTGAAAGCACAAGCAGAAGAACAAGAACTCACTGTTCCCATGAGGATTGTATATTCTGGAGTAAGCTGCTCTAAGTGTGAAGAAAATACATGTAGGAGTGGCCAGCTTTCTAGGGACTAGTCCATCCTGTGGTGTAAATGATGCTGCGCCAGCACCAAAACAAGACAGATGACAGCAACAGTCAGTCCATGGTAGAAGATATTATTCTGCACAGTGTTTACAGACAAAGGATGAATTACTTTCCACTCCACAGAACACTGGTGCCTTTGCAGACTGTCTCTCTCTAGAGATGGTAGTTTTGCAGTGAGGGGCCTATTTAAATTGTTTTCATGGCCACGCTTTGACTTGCTCACAAGTTGGCTGTGGCTTTGCATTTTTATGCATCAGATTCACTCCAGGCAGCAGCTGGTGACCTTTGCAATTTCCCTTACACTTCAGCTCACCATCACAGATACATGTTCAAGTGAGCAACGAATTCATCTCATTCACTATCAATGATGTCAGTCATCTGAGAGAGCCAGACACGATGTGAATTGCTAGATTCCTGAAAGTTCATGATGTGATAGATTTCACACTTGCCCTCAAGGCTCCATTGGCCCAGCTAGGGTCATTGATCAGTCATAAAGGTTTTCTTCTGTCAAGGTCCAGTTGTGTGGTGGCTGTTTCAAAGAATCACAAGGTGTGTTTAGACCCTTAGATGCTCCTGGCTGCTATGGAGGTTCTGTCCACCAGAGTTATTGGAGGGTTGGACTGCCCACTAAAGAGAGAGTTCATGATCAGTGAGAAATCAGTCGACAGAGACTGATTTGTGTTACAATGAGAGCCACATATCTACCAAAGCTAACATCCAGCAGACCAGTAAGATTTCAATGCTTTGGACATCAAGGTGACTCTGTGTTATTCTCTGACTCGAATTGAGCAAATATGCCAGCACAGTGGCTCAGTGGTTAGCACTGTTGCTTCACAGCGTTAGAGATCCAGGTTCGATTCCAGCCTCGGGTGACTGTCTATATGGAGTTTGCACATTCTCCCCGTGTCTGCGTGGGGTTTCTCTGGGTGCTCTGGTTTCCTCCCGCAGTCAAAAGATCTGCACGTTAGATGAATTGGCCATGCTAAATTGCCATAGTGTTCAGGATGTATAGGTTAAATGAATTAATCAGGGGAAATGTAAAAGTGAAAGAGTAGGGGAATGGGTCTAAGTGGGATACTCTTTGGAGGGTCAATGTGGAAGTGTTGGGCCAAATGGCCTATTTCCATGCTGTAGGGATTGTATGCTTCTATGAAATCATCATAGTGTCCTGCCTCTTGCATGACCTGGACCTCCAGAGGGTGATCTAGCAGACTGAGCCATGTCATCTGAGGATGAGGAGAAGAAGCCATGCCAGCCAACAGCAGAACCTGGTTTACAACAGACTACAGTGTAGTGTTGTCCTTTGCTATCAGCCAAGCTGGAGAGAGGCTGACGCCTGTTTTCCTGGTTACGAGGCAGTGAGGGTCTCCTGCACAGTGGCAGCAGCAGTCTTATCTGTTGCCGTGCACGCAGAGGGGTTGGTGTCAATGGCAGAGGGGTGGGCAAGCTGTCCATATCAGGAACGTTCTAAGAGCTATCCTATCCCCATGAAGAAAACAGCAGCTCACTCACCGTCCTGAGGTCCCTTTTGCCATCTCAGATTTCTTTTTCTTTTTATTCACCTGTGCGATGTGGGGCATTGCTGGCTGGGCCAGCATTTATTGCCATCCCCAATTGCCCCTTGAGAAGGCGATAGTGAGCTGCCTTCTTGAACAGCTGCAGTTCACATGCTGTAGGTAGACTGACAAAGCCCTCAGGGAGGGAATTCCTGAGGGAAACCAGGCTGTGGCCGAGAGTCCAAGCAACTCATCCCTCTCTCACCTAGACAGTGGCACTGGCGCTCAGATGCAGGACAATGGAATGCAGCTCACGTCAAATGCCAGGTATCCCATCCATCAGCTTATGAATCTGCAGTTCCATTGACAGTCTCTAATATGAACGAAACTACTCATTCTGAAGAATGCGCGATTGGAGCACTCAGGATCTCCTCCGTGATCTATGCTAGTGTGCAGAAACCTTCTGGAAGCTCTGCTACATCTCCACATACCTCCTGCTTTATGTTTAGCCTCTGCTGTTTGACTCTGGAGGCTTTTGTCATCAGCCTGAGGTTCAGTATTTAGTTCATGTGCAGCACTCCTCTGATGATTAGATTAGATTAGATTCATTACAGTGTGGAAATAGGCGTTTCGGCCCAATAAGTCCACACTGACCCTCCGAGAAGTAACCCACCCAGACCCATTTCTCTCTGACTAATGTGCCTAACACTATGGGCAGTTTAGCATAGCCAATTCACCCTGAGTTGCACATCTTTAGACTGTAGGAGGAAACTGGAGCACCCGGAGGAAACCCATGCATACGCGGGGAGAATGTGCAAACTCCACGCTGACAGTCACCTGAGAGTGAAATCAAATCCTGGTCCCCTGGTGCTTTGAGGCAGCAGTGATAGCCACCATGCTGCCCCGAATTATCTGAATACTTTTAGCTATGGACTGTTATTCCCCAAAGCACCATCCTTCTTGTCATGTCTTTTTTATCCTGCAAACTATGTTGTAATTTGAACTTGAATATGGTCAGCCTTTCTTCGCTTGTTGAATATTCATCAAAATTGCTCAAAGTCATATGTATTGACAGCTGAATCGAATTGCTGCTTAGTTTAATTCATTTGAGCTCTTACGTCAGGATTTTAAGATAATTTGACCTATGGATTTGTTTAAAACATATACATTAAGTACTCTGACTTGGTAAATGTGAGGTTATCCACTTTAGAAGTAAAAATAGGTCAGAATATTATTTAAATGGTAAAAGATTGCAGCATGCTGTTGTGCTGAGGGACTGAAGAGTACTCGTACATGAATTGCTATAAGTTGCTTTGCAGGTGCAACAGGTAACCAGGAAGGTAAACGGAATATTGGCTTGCATTGCTAGAGGGATTGAGTTTAAGAGCAGGGAGGTTCGGTTGCAGTTGTACAAGGTGTTGGTGAGGCTGCACCTGGAGTATTGTACCCAGTTCTGGCCTCCTCACTTGAGGAAGGATATACTGGCTTTGGAGGCAGTGCAGAGGAGGATCAGCAGGTTGATTCCGGAGATATGAGGAGAGATTGAGCCACTTGGGACTGTCTTTGCTAGAATTTAGAAGAATGAGAAGGGATTGTATAGAAACATATAAAATTATGAAAGAGCTAGATAAGACAGAGGCAAGCAAATTGTTTCTGCTGGTGGGTGAGACTGGGACTAGGGACATGGCCTCAAGGTTAGGGGGTGTAGATTTAGGACAGATGAGGAGGAACTGCTTCTCCCAGAGAGTAGTGAATCAATGGAATTCTCTGCCCAAGGAAGCAGTAGGGGCAGCTTCATTAAATGTATTCAAAATACAGTTGGATGGTAGGGAAATTAAGGGTTATGGGAATAATACAGGTAGGAGGAGCTGAGATGCTGGATAGATCAGCCATGATCTTAATAAATGGTGGAGCAGTTTTGATGGGTCAATTGGCCTACCCTTCTGTTAATATGAAACAAAATCAAAGTTTGAATACAAATCTTAAATTTACTGTAGGAAAGAAAATCCAGGTGTCATAGATGGTCTGTTTCTGAGAGCGTTGTCTGCACAGTTCTTCCTAATTTTGTTTGTTTAAATGATTGATCCAGTGACTGTGATATGCTTACATCAGTGTGCGTAACCCTTTCAGCAAATTTGCACATTCCCACTGAGCTGCTTGTGTCTATAATAGTACTAGTTGTTGCCTGAGGATATGACCGTTTACGTTTTCCTTCAGTTTACGTTTTCTTCCTCGGAGCTTAATGTCAATCTCCCAGAGTTGGTGGCTGCTGTTGCTAATGTTTTACCCGTGAGGAAAATGGACTAGAATTATGAAGGACTCAATCACTGTTTCAGCAGATTTCAGAGATACACATTTCTGCACACACTAATTTTGAAAATGCTAACCATAATCTCACTCTCACTCCCTTCCAAATTGAGTTGCACAGTCTTTTCTAAATACTGTAAACAATCAAAATCAATCTCAACCACACAGCTTAGCTGCACCCTTTCCTAATTTTCTCCCTGCCCTTCCCCATTTGGCATAATCTTCCCATCAGCGAGGTATGGCCTCTTGGAATCTCATAACCCTAAGACCATTCTCCACACTCTGCACAGCTAAAGTTCTGCACCATTAGTTGCTGGCCAACTTAAGTCTGCCCTAGAATCTCGCATGCCTACACAGGATGACTTGTCTGCTCCATTCTGCCTCTGCACACTTTGTGCACATCACCCTCTCACACACCAGTTTGAAATTTAAAAAGTTGGAATTTACCTCTGCCATCATTAACAATCATTCAGTTTCTTACAGAAAAGTAACCAGGACCTTTGAATGACCCACAGCTCCTGGCCTTCCTTGCAGGCTCTATCTAGGCTTCTTCTCTGTGACAGGGAGATCACCTCTTGCCATTGCTTTGTATGAGAAACCCGTGCTGATTAATCACAGCCTAAAGGAGGACTTACTAAAGGAATCATCATTTAACCCTGGGGCTGTCTATGGTCTGAACTCTCCCATTACCTGGTAACCACAATGGATGGTGAGGGTTCAAAGCTGACAATGCTGTCGATACGCAGGATATCTATCAGCCTGTACAGAAGAACAAACTGACTCAAAGTTAGGAATGTAACTCTCTTTCTGAACATTTCTTATTCAGAAGGGGATTAGTATGTTCTTTTCCCCCTGGCAAGGGTCTTGAATCAGATCCTGCAGGCATAGTGCCCACCAGAATGGAGAAACATGCTCTCAGGTCTGCTGTTTAAGCTGTGGATGTACCATCATTTTAGACTCATTTCAACCTACAAGAATCATCATGTGTTTATTTTCTTTCTGAAGCTGCCACCAGCCTGAAGCCATTGTGCCTTTAAATGAGTGGTTGTGACTAACCTCTGGTTCATCATGTAACTAAATCCTCTCACACCAGAAGAATTGAACTGCATAACCATTTCTTTCACCATTATTGTGAATAATGGGGTAGGCTAGGGTTGTCCATTATTGCTGCTTCCTAATTGCCCTTAAGATAATTGCTGTCTTTGGGGAAGGGGATTCCAGGATTTTCATTAAGGAGCACTTTCCAATTGGAATGGTGAGGTGCTTGGAGGGGAGCATGGTTTTCCCTGCACCTGCAGCCCTCACTGGTGGGGGTCATGGGTTTGAAAGATTCTGCCAAAGGAGCCCCCTTCCTAGAGCTAATTTGTCAATCTTCTGCTGGGTGGTTGCTAATTGGTTAGCTGACACTCAGTTCAGAATGCTGAAACAATGGGGTTGGGAACAAGCGAACTCCCCATTTCACATCCCTCACCCCACTAGAAAATGTTAAAATCCAGTCCCAAGTCTCTCAACGGGGCTACTGGGAGCACGAGGCTTTATAAACAGTTATAATTTAACGGGTCTAATTCCAAGATAATGGACTAGAGGTTGTAGAAGATAGGTAAGGAGTATTTCTTCCTGGATCATATGACTGATGTATCCATGGAGTTGGACTTAGAGAGGGAAAAAGACAATAGAAAGCCATTGTAACAGTGTGTTACAGTCTTCCTAAAATATCACTGAACCCCACAGACACTAATCAGTCTGCAAGAATCTGACAGAGCGTGGGAAGATAGACAGCTGGCCCTGTACTAAAGCAAAGGAACCGTGACTCTGTTGGTCACCATATAAAGTGCGTGAGAAGTTATGTGCAGATTGAAGGGATGGAGTTTGCGAGGAATTAAAGGAGGCTGGAAAGTTCTCCTAGCTTGGGCTAGAGAGAAAAATCTACAGTGAAAGTTATCCAACAAAGAAAGAAAAACAAGAAGCAAGTCTGGGAGCTGAGAATTGCTTTGGACTGGTTCCTGGAGAATGAGGCATCTGCTTAAGAGATAACCTAACCATTGCATGTTAAGAGCCAAATGGGTAATTCGTTGTCAGTGGATTAGAGAATACACTGCTTACTGAATAATGTTCAAACAATACTGATTTTAGTTTATTATAGTAAAGTTTTAAGAAGTCAAATCTTGTGAGATCCTTGCAGTCCGTCACTAGAAATCCTGATGTATTTTTAAAAGTTATCAGTCTGTTTGGGGATTGTATCAAAATTCAAGTACTTTGTAAATGTTATGATGGTCTCTTACTCTACTGCTCTTTCAATCAGTGAATTTCAGATATCACCACTTAATAGTTGGAAACAAATTCCTTTTGAATTCCCTTGAAACCTCCAATCCATTTCTAAATTTGTGCCTTCTGCTTATAAATCCCTCCACCCAAAAGAATGGGACCTTCATATGTACTCTATCCAGATCTGTGCACTTTTACAATTTAATACATTTCATTTGGTTTCCGCTTTACCAAAGGAAACAACCCTAGCTTATCTCATCATTAAAAATTATGCAGTTCATTGTAAACCTCATCTGTATCCTCTCTCATACAGTCGCTTTTTTCTCAAAAGTCTGTTTTTTTTCTTGAGATGTGGGCTTCGCTGGCAAGGCCAGTGTGTGTTGTCTATCCCTATTATCCTTAAATTGAGTGACTAACTCGGTCATTTCACAGGGCAAGAAAGAGTCAATTACATTGCTGTTTGTCTGGAGGCACATGTAGGCCAGACCAGATAAAGACAGCAGATTTCTTTCACTAAGCACGTTAGAAAATCAGTTGGGTGTTTACACAATCAATTGCTGTTGCTATAGTGACAGTTAAGGAAACTAACTTTATATTCCAGATTAATTAATTGCATTTAAATTCTATCAGCTGCAGTGGTGGAATTTGAACCAATGTCCCAGAGTATTGTTATCACAATGCCACCATCACCTTGTACAGTGACCAGATTTTCTTGCAGGACTCCAGCTGTGGAAGATCCAGTGTTTAATATAGTTTCAGCAGAACCTCCAGGCAAAAATATTATGTTGCTTATCTAACATAGGTAAATATTCTGTAGCCTTTTTGACCACATTATCTGCCTATCCAGCTACCGTCAAGATTCTGTGGACACGAACCCCTTGGTCCATCTGTTCTATATTTCCATCTGTATGAAATTGACGTTACAGTCAGATCAGCTATTTTATTGAATAACAGACCAGGTTTGAGGGTTTGAATGGCCTACACCTGTTTCTAATTCCTATGTTCTTATGTTAATTAATCATGTATTCCCCATCTCCTTTATCTTTCACAATTACATTAGCACTCACTTCTCTGGATTGAACTCCATTTGCCCCTTTTCTTTCCACCTTTCTAGTCCATTAATATCTTACTGTAGTCTACAGTTCTTTTTCTTCTTTTCAAAGATCTAACCAATTTTTATGTGTTTATAAACTTCTGAATTATAGCCCCTGCACTGAAGATTTAATATGAGAAAGGTACTGAAATCTATATTATAGGGAGTGATAGCACATTTAGAGATGCAAAATCTATTAACAAATAGCATAGATTCCAAAAGGGAAAGTCAAGTTTAACTTAACCTGAAAAACCTCTTTGAGGTATCCAAATGAGTAGACCAAGGAAATGCAGTAGACATTTTCTACTTGAATTGTCAAAACATCCTTAATAAAAGGTTGTATGACAAAGACTCGTAACAAAGGTTGGGGCATGTGGAGTTAAGGAATAAACATCTTTAGATACAGCAAATTGGCGAAAAATAGAAAATATAGAATAGGGTTAAAAGGTTTTAATCAGATTGGATTAAGGTAGAAAGCAATGTTCCAAAAGGATCAGTGATGGAACCTTGTTATTGACTATTTGTGTTATTGATTTGGACCTTGGAACAAATAATTAGTATCAAGATTTGCAAATGATACCAAACTGGGTGCAAGGCTGAAATGATTAGAAGAGTACACCACAGAACACTTAGACAGAGCACAGTTGGGATACAGAGTAGAATCACTAGGCATTCCTTGTTAATTCCTGTAAATATCTATTTATTTAGTTAAATTACCCTCATCTTCCAAAAGCCAAATAATTACCATCCACAACTGAAGATCTCACTTGGAGAACTGGACAGTGTAATACTCACACAACGATAACTCTGTCTCTTCCTGGTGCCCCCATCGGTCACTACTTTGGGGGGGGTTGCTGGGTATTCCTGTGCTTTGCTGCTTATCACCCCTGCTGGTGTGTGATTGTCACTGCTACTGGCATTCCTCTGGACACTTCACCTGATTGTGAAGGTAACTTCCTGCTAGTTGTGAGGTTGGTTGCTAAGGCAGAGAAATGGTCACAGCCACTTCATACAACCAGTTTGGCACTGCACTGGGATTACAATCCAGGGTGATTTGAAATTAAAGCAGTGCAAGACTCTTTACTCCACAAAACCTTGCTTTGCTTCTCTCTGGAGTTAGATAGATCTTTCAGTCTGGATTTTGATGAAACCTTTGTAGTTGTGATTTCACCCCTTTAGGAAAGGGGATGGACACTATGATAATATGAAACTGGAAGTTTAGAGATTTTTCAGTAGGGTAAAATTCTGTAATAGATTTATAAGGTTTTGCTAACTTCATTTTTAAAAATACTGGGAAACTTCTAATTAAGTATGTAAATACATTTTATCGAGATTCAAAATACAGTCTAGACTTGTATAGAATGCAATGGTTCTTTTCCTGAGGTCTCAGAGAGGCTTTTGTGAATTAAATTGGCCATACTGAATAATGTCTATGTAATATTTGTTTAATTTAGAAATGGGAAGTTTGATGGAGGCATGTCTTGGAATTTATTTACCTGCGATTATTAATTCCCTTCATGAGATTAATTAATAAAATAGCTCAATTATATTCAATATCTGCCCCATAACTGGGCTGTCCCTTTGGAATACTGCATTCAATTCTGGTTTTCCTGCTATAGGATGGATGTTGTGAAACTTGAAAGGGTTCAGAAAAGATTTACAACGATTTGCCGAGGTTGCAGGATTTAAGCTCTAGGGAGAGGCTGAATAGGCTGGAGCTATTTTCCCTAGAATATCAGAGGCTTAGAGAAGTTTATAAAATCATGAGGGGCATGGATAGGGTGAGTAGCCAAGCTGTTTTCCTCAGAGTCCAAAACTAGAGGGCATAGGTTTAAGGTGAATGGGGAAAGATTTAAAAGGGCAGCTTTTTCACACAGAAGGCGATGTGAGTATGGATTGAGCTGCCAGACGAAGCAGCGAAGGCTGGTGCAATTAGGATATTTAAAAGGCACCTGGATGGATATATGGATAAGAAGGATTTACAGGGATATAGGTCAAATGTTGGCAAGTGGGACTAAATTAATATAGGATATCTGGTCGGCATGGATGAGCACGGTTTCCGTGCTGCACAGCTGTATGGTTATGACTCAATAAAAATGTAGCTGCCTGTTTGAACTGTGTAAACTACAAATTTACACAGACCCCACCCTTCTGAATTCTCACTGTATGCAGGTCAAATTACATAATCTCATGTTCTGAGTTTTTATTTTGCAAGACCTCAGAACTATACAAGTCCTAAGCTCCCTCACCGTCAGCTTCCTCACTTTTTATATCATCTGCTCTTTCTTCTTGACTCTCCTCCTTCCATTAATGTCAAATCCAGATTAAGCATCATATAATCACCACCTTTTAATTCAACTTGTTACCTCTACTGTTCATTTTATTGTATTGTATTGTATTATAATCCTTGAGCCTTCTTCCGGATTTCTCAATTTAAAAAAATGCAGGTGCCTGACATCATAGTTGCCTAAATTTCTCAGGAATATTCAAAAATGTCAAGGTTTTAATTTAATAAAGGATTCTTACAGTCAGAAACTCCCTTCAAAAGAAGAAAAGGGAAAAAGCAGTCTTGCTGCAGGACACCCCAAAGAGCTTGACAGCTAATTACATAGAAGGTCTTACGAGGAAAGGCTGAGAGACTTGAGGCTGTTTTCATTAGAGAGAAGAAGGTTGAGAGGTGACTTAATTGAGACATATAAGATAATCAGAGGGTTAGGTAGGGTGGACAGTGAGAGCCTTTTTCCTTGGATGGCGATGGGGGACATAGCTTTAAATTAGGGCTGATAGATATAGGACAGATTTCAGAGGTAGTTTCTTTACTCAGAGAGTAGTACGGGCATGGAATGCACTGCCTGCAATAGTAGTAGATTTGCCATCTTTAAGGGCATTTAAATGGTCAGTGGATAGGCTTATGAACAAGAATGGAACAGTGTAGATTAGATGGGCTTCAGATTGGTTTCACAGGTCGGTGCAACATTAAGGGCCGAAGGACCTGTACTGCACTGTAATGTTCTATGTTCTATAGTTTTCAAGCATAATACCTGTTATAATGAAGGAAATTGCGACCATAAAATGCTTCCAAGAAAAGTAGTAATGACCAGATAACTCTGTTTTGGTGCCGTTGATTAAGAGATAAATGTTGCCCAGGTCTATGGGGAGATCTCCCGTGCTCTACTTTAAAACAATACCATGGGATCTTTCACTTCTCGCTGGAAAAGCAGACTGGGCCTTGGTTTAACATCTCATTCAAAAGACAGCATCACCATAATGCCTCATTCTCTGAGTACCACACTTAAGTTCAGAGTGCATGAAGCCATGTTTCCCTAGCATTCATACTCTGTTTGTTTCACAATAACCACTGTCTTTCTTTTTCTTTTAGTAACTCTTCTCACCCAGGCACCTGACACAAAGCATTTTAAGTTGTGTACATTATCAGCTTTACCATGACAGGCAGCAATTTGATAAAGGTGCCCTTCTAATCAAATGTTGCTCTTTAATCTCCATCAGCTTGAAGGTTTCTTGTGACTGAATTCAAAGCCCCGATCACATGCAGTGCAGTAAGCTGTATCAGGATGCTGATGATGTCCATTTGGTGTCTGATCCTCAGGAGAAACAGCACTGCTTATTCAGCTCTGTTTTCCTTTATCAAGATTGATGAGTTCCATCCAATGAAAGGTGCTGAGTGATAGTCTGGCTGTCTCTAAAGAACCAATGTAGTCTGTCATGGCTCCCCCAAGAGATGGTTGACTGGCTTCCTGTTAGAAGCAGAATTCATGTCAGCCTGTTTATCACCTACATCACTTTCTGATAAGTCAGCAAGCATTTTTAACTGGGTGATTTGTCTCTGAGTTAGATGAGGGGCTTCAGTATTCATCTTACAAATGGCAACATCGTTAGAGTGATGCATTGCTTGCAAACATATCAAGAGATACATTGATCAAGCCTAAGGTTAAATTTGCATTCACTGTCCAAGAGAGTAAACACTTGTGAAAATTGTTTATATAGTTAATGAAATCAGCAAAACAAAAATAATTTTGGCTAATTAAGAGCTAAGAGATAACACTGTAATACCAGAAGACGGGGTGCTGCTTCATTGACACCCATGTGATCAATATCCTCCTGCTGTTGACACCATCACTTCCTTTACTCACTTGTACAATATGTAATAAATCTGACCATGATCTAATGAATGGTGATATTAATTCTTAATAACACCATACAGAAATCAGAGTAATTATAGTACTTGACCAATCATTAAAATAGTAAATTCCTTATTAAATAATTGCTTGCTTGATTAGATCATATCCTGACAGATTCTTTTCTGTCAATTCACCTCAACTACGCACTTATAATGGCCTGAAATCTGTGCTAGCTTTGCATCTGGAATCTCAAGGTTATTCTCAGAGTAACGAGGACAGGAAGATGAATTTGAATAGTTATTCTCAGCTTGATAACTTCAGACTGGAGAAGTAACAAACCTGCTCAATAATGAAACAGGCTAAATTTTCTATGAACCAGGACTTTGAATATGGTAATTATGGCTAGTCACTATTGCCACTTCATTTCAATGAGGCACGTTTAATGTTACAGGTGCTTGGCAGTTCAGGACTTGAATAATGCTGGAGAGAGAGTTATGTTGCCAAAGGTTTTTGTCTTTCACTCTTCAGGACAAAACACAACACTCTCAGTCTTACCAAGCTGCCACATAACTGAGAGAGCCACGAGTCTTAGACATATTTCTTTCGGTTGCAATAGAAGGGTTCATGTTCACAAGTAAATGTCATTTCTAGCAAGTATAAATTCGGCTCGTTATGAGTTTAACTGATATTCTAAAATTGGTTTTAATATAGTTAATTAGGATTAATTTAGAATTCTTCAGATGTTGTTCTGTAGTTGTATAGCACTTACTGGATTCAATGTCTCCTTCAGATCATAGCGCCTCTTGGTGTCAGCGCACTTTTTGTTCTGCACTGAATTATCAGTGTGAGTTACATGCTAAAATCAATTGTTATGGACCAGACCAGACCCCTTCATAATAATTTAAGAAGGTAGCCTGGACCTTAACTTTTTCTTATTTTAAATGTAAATGTGAGGTGCTGTGTTTCAGATGCAATTCGATTGGTCAAACTACTCAACATTAAACAAACACAATTTATTCAAACACTATAGTTAAAATACAAGAAAAGAAAGAGGAATATGGAATAGCTTAATTCTATTGGAAAACTTAACAGAATAATACAGTAACTATTACTAATTAATTGTTCCAGCATTGTAACATCCCATTAACAAATCCTTGGCAAAAGGAAGATACAGAAAACAGATTGACTTACATGTAGCATTCCAATCCAGGAGGAAAGAACATCAGAAGACAATTCTGAGAGAGACAGAACTCCAGTTTTCAACCGTAGCAAAAAAAAAGATATAGCAGCTTTTTCACAACCCCAGCAGCTTCTGCTGAAAGTTACACCTAAAATCCCTGGATAAAAGCAAATTATTGCGGATGCTGGAATCTGAAACCAAAAGAGATAATGCTGGAAAATCTCAACAGTTCTGGCAGCATCTGTAAGGAGAGAAAAGAGCTGACGTTTCGAGTCTAACTGACCAGATGCTGCCAGACCTGCTGAGATTTTCCAGCATTTTCTCTTTTGGGACCTAAAATCCCTGTTTCTGTCGGAAGGAGCTTGATCACACCCACAGCTGCGTCTGTTGTTCCAAATTTAAAATAAAACACCTAAGGCTTCACAAGTTCTTTATCTTCTCACAGATTGTTCATTATCTCGCCCACAATCTCCCTCTAAAAGAAACCAGGGTAAAAGCCACAGTATCATTACACAAAGGAGTGAACTCTTAATCCCAGTATTGTGATCTTCACCCCCACACTGGGTGCTTGTTTTGCCCCTTTTATAGGCTCTCAATCCTTTATTTAGTGAAGTCATTTAATCAATTGTTTTTATTGACTCTTTAAGTGTAAAGAGAGTGTAAATAGAACCAGTTTGCTATCATATTGTAAATTTCTTTTGAAGTTTTTTTCTCTACAGTGCTCTATTAAGGAGCTGTCAATTGGTTTAATTGTTTATATGAAGAGACACTTGGAAGGTGATAGCATAACAGGAAGGTCATTGCTCCCTCCACACTTTGCATCAACTCTGATAAACAGTCATCTAGATTCGAAACATTAACTTGCTCTGTTTCCATGGATGCTGCCTGACCTGCTGTGATCTCCAGGATTTGTTGTTTTTAATGTTGGAAGGACACAGGTTCAAATCCCAACCACAGCAGTATTTTGTCTTCTGGTGAGGTGACAGGGTTCTGCTTGGTTCTTAAAGGACTCTGCAATTGTATAAATTTTGTCCATTAAACCCAACTCTGAGAGGTCTGCCTGTCTTTTGTGATTATGTCTATACCCAAGTGCCCCAGAGAGGGTGTGCAGAGTGCTCACTGATACAGTTGTGGTCTTCCACAAACAGTGGGCACTTTGGGGTGGGATCCATCATCTCACATGGACCAAATTTTTATTTCACTTTGTATGTTTCAGTTTAATTCTTTTTTGCTACAATGCCACTAACTGTCTCACATGTAGTATTCTAATCCAGGAGGAAACAACGTCAAAAGACAATTTTGAGAGAGAGAGAGAACCCCAGTTTTCAGCTGTAGCAAAGGAAGATATAGCAGCTTTTTTACAATCCCAGCAGCTTCTAAAAGTTTGTGAATTAATTTGGTTATTAGCTTATATGTTTTAAAAATAGTATAAAGAGAATACTGGGTATTTATTTTTAGGGAAGAAGTAGATATATATATATATATTTTGCATTCTCTAAATATAGTATGAAGTATCAGTTTAACATCTGGTTTCTGCTTCACTATCTGGTTGCACAACAAAACACAATTTCCTCCCTACCTGAGCAGTCTATATCATTCCTCTGGGATACCAAAACCAACAGTTCCCTCTTCAATATCACCTAACTTAATCATAACTCCAAATCATAACTTAATCATGACAGGTATAAAGGCCTGAACCCTACCAGATCATTTAGCTTGCTGCCTCTGCTTCGATGGCTGCTGTGTTCAAGATAGAGACTTCATTGCACTGCATTCTAGATTGTTGGACTAGTAATGTGTTATTTTAATGGTCTATAATGTTCTGGTTTCTTTTTGTAGATATTTGCTGGGAAGGATTTAGTGGCGTCAAAGTGGTGTCTGTCCCTGGCACAGTCAGTTATGCCAGGAATCATGGCGTCTACCTCATTGACCAAGAGGTAAGAATCCTTCGTGCACAGTACTCCAAGCATCATTTTAGAGCCCACTTTCTCTGTCTCTCAATTCCAAGAAAACATTGAGTCTACAGCACAAGAACAGACATTTGGCCCATCTGTTTTTTGCCAGCTGTAGTGATTGTACTGCAGTCAGCCAGCTGGACCTCATATTATGGGTTTCCTAATTAACAGCTCCATTTAGGGATCCCTGCCTGATTTATAAAAGGGGAAGTGTCAAGAGATGCTGATACTCTGGTAATTGACTCTGAATAGGGCAGTTCTATAGTCAGGGACTGTTTACTTGTAAATAAAGGGTGACTTTGTAACGGATACCAGCCTCTGAGGAATTACTCCATCAGCATTTATGGTCTACATGAGTGATCTTCCATCCCTCTTCAGCTTACACTATTGGCAAACTTTTCTGTTCTTCCATCTTCTGATTTTTTCCAACATGCTTATGAATAGATCTTTGCTATTTCCAGAACTATTCATTCTGCTGTAGGTCTAACCAAGCTTCAATAAAGGTTTAGCATTAGTTCTCTGCTTGTTGCTTCCATTCCTCATACTTTGTTTGTTTTTTTAATGACCTTATTAAGCTGCATTGTTGTTCTCGGGTGGGGAATTTCAAGACTAGGGGGCACATTTTTAAGGTGAGGGGAGAGAGTTTGTAAAAAAGACGCGAGGGGCAATTTGTTTACATAGAGGGTGGTTCATGTGTGGAATGATTTTCCTGAGGAACTAGTGGATATAGGTACAATTACAATGTTAAAAGACATTTGGACAAGTACGTGAGTAGGAAAGTTTTGGAGGGATATGGGCCAGGAGCAGACAGTTAGGATAATGTTTGGAATGGATTGATTGAACTGAAGAGTCTGTTTCTGTACTGTATGATTCAATGATTCTATCCCTTTGCTCCTCTACCCCATTTCAACTTGCATTAACCAAGCAGAGTATGGCTTGCTTATTCTTCCTGCCAAAAAGCACCACATCCAGCTATAAATGAATTGACATTAACTAACCAACTGACTGCCAATTCTACAGGTTGATTCAAGTCTAATTTTATTGCAGTTTTCCTTCACATTAGCTGCAGCTCCCAGTTTGGTGTTTTCTTTACAAATTTAGGAATTCTACTGAGTGGAAGGCCTCCTCACAGACCTTGTGGGTCTTGCCAGATGCACGAGGCAATAGACTGTGGAGGGTATCCTAGTGTCGAACTGTCTGTCCCTCCTCTGTAGTTGTGTCCATGCTCTAGTGTTTATCAAGAGAGAGCATATGGTGTCCACTGTTTCCTTTAGACACTAGTTGGCACTACAGGTGATTCAACACCCTGGACATTGATATTTGATTTGATTTTAGTAAGTTTCCACTGACTGTGATTTGGTTTGTTTTGGTACAGTGCCCCGCCACGGTCTCTATAACTTTATTAATGTTTAATAGTGTAGAGATTGTTTTAAATCCCAAGTCAACATCATTTACAAAAATAGAAACTGAGATGAGCTGAATCGAAGGAAATTTCATATGAAAGTGAATCATGGACATGACCCACATGGGTTTCCATTGCAGCATCTTTTATTCATAAAATCACCATAGAATCCCTACAATGCAGAAATAGACCATTGAGTTCACACTGATCCTCTCAAGACTATCTCACCCAGCCCACCCTATCTCCATAACCCATCATTTCCTGTGGCTAGTCCATCTAGCCTGCACATCTCAGGACAATATGGGCAATTTAACATGACCAATACACCCAACCTGCACATCTTTGGACCGTGGGAAGAAATCAGAGCACCTGGAGGCAATCCACGCAGACATGGGGAGAATGTGCAAACGCCACACATACAGTCAACCAACTCGGGTCTTTAGCACTGTGAGGCAGCAAAGCTAACCACTGAGCCTGTATGCCGCCTATTTTATTGGATGTGAATTAAAGGAGATGTGTTGAGGCCGTTGCTAGGGCCTGAGGTTCAAGGTCTGGAAAATCGTACCAGGAGGCGACCCGCAGCATTGCTGCCTTATCCCTTCCTCAGCATCATCAAGTCAGTTTCCCATGCCCAGATCTGTAAGCAGGATGAGCTGGTCTCTTCATCTTTGAAGTAAGGTGGTGCCAGCACAACAGTGGCTCCCACATGTGGATGACTGGGATTGGGATTGGGATGGGGTTGTGTACGAATAGATTCTACTTCTTCTGTTTTCCAGGGTTACGTCTGTGACATCATCTATAAAGGGACGGAAGAGAGGATAAAAGAATGTGCATTATCGGATGGTAGAGTACCTCTGGTATGTGGGAAGAACTTCTCATTCTCTTTGTCATCCTTTTCTCCCTGATCGTATCTCCTTGTCTCGTTTGATCTTGTAGAATGAAAGAATAGCATGGTGCATAAGGAGTCCATTCAGTCCATCAGTTCTGCACTCGCTCTTCTGAAGAGCAATCTATAGTTCCATTATCCAGCTCATTCCCTTATCTTTACACTTTTTTTTCCTTGACATTTTATTAAATTATCTTTGTTAGTTCTTGTTGAATATATATCCATCACCCTGACAGAGTGAATTACAAATTCTGTGTGCACATTGCTGACAAGGTTCTCCCTCTGCTGAAACTTTCTCTCCAAGTCCCACTATCTTGCCACTTTGCTCCCTAAGTTTCCTAAAAACTCTTTGATAATCACTCCAAGTGCCCCTCTGCATTATTTAGCATACAAACATGAATATAACTTTAAACTGACTGCCAGAGTGAAAACATGTACTGTTTCACACCTCACTAATAATTCTCACTTTGTTCAACACAAAGAATTGACGAGAGGTATGTTTTCAAAAGGCCATCTACTGGCTTGCAAATCCAAAGATTAAGGTGCGGTAGAAGCAGAGGGTAGAAAGAGCAAACAAACAAATCAGGCAAGGGAAAACAAGGACAATAAGGGGAATGATTGTAGCAGTGTGGGTTTGGACAGGGTTACTCCACGTGTGTAATCCTTTTAAAGTATTTATTTGAAAATAACAGAGACAGAGGTCAATCATTTGAGGTTTTAGTGATGACAGACTCTGATGTTAACTGTAATATGTTTATAAAGTAAAAGCATTTGCACCAACCTAAAGATTCTGCTATGGACAGCTGTGAGACTTCCCATGTTTTGAACCAAAGCACAAGCATAAAATTAAAGGCAAGCACACCAAAAAATAAATGTTCAAGGGCATCAGGAGCACTGCCAAAGATGCCACAGAACACAAAGCAAAATGCACAAAATTTTAGATCATTTGCATTCTTCAATAATAGGCACTTAACAAAGATGTAAGGTTGGCAAGTAAATTCCTTTGAATTGTTCCCAAAGGAGGATTAGTACTCAACAACTTAAAACAGAATTTAAACACTCTAATTTGACCTGTACACCTGTATGCCCTCAAATAAAAGTAAATGCTGGAGATCAAAAAGAAAATATGTTTATGCGATATCTTGTTACAAAGAATTATTTTTAATTGATCATTGAGAACTGAAACTGGAACTGCAGCAATTCAGTTTTCTGCAGTGCACACTACTCAGCAGATGTTTGAACAAACTCATGAATCAGAACATTGCAGGCTAAAGAAAGCCTAATGGTAACTAGTTCTTAAATTACATAGTGTGTTGCAGCAGTGAGTCACAAATGTGAAGTTGCCTTGAGAATTTTCTGCAATTTTCTGCAACCTTTACAAGTAGCATAACTAAAAGAACAACTTCAGCAATGGAAAATTTCATAACTTCTCATTTGATCCTTAGCTCAGTTATAGTCATGCTGTTGAGGTGGTGTTTCTAAAGCTCTTATTCTGATTGCACAATGATTTTTTATATCCTTCTACCCCTAGTCTATGTCCCTAGTTAGTGATTACGGTTTCTTAGCATGCAGTTCCATGGGCATTAACAACACTTCATTACCTTCTTCGGGTGGGATCCTAGGTAGCAGTGAGAAAAGAGAGAAAGTCGAAAAGATAAAAGGAGCAAGTTAAATAGACAAGGCAATAGCAAGAGTACAGCAGGGAATGAGGTAAGACTGATTAAATTAAATTAAACCGCATTTATTTCAATGCAAGAGGCCTTATAGCTAAGGTTGATGAACTCGGTATTGTTGGGAACATGGGATTAGGATATTGTAGCTATTACAGAAACATGGCTCAGGATGGACTGGACTGGCAGCTCAATGTTCCAGGGTAGAGATGCTATAGGAAGGATAGAAAGGGAGGCAAGAGAAGAGGGGTGTGGCATTTTGATTAAGATAAACGTCACGGCAGTGCTTAGAGAGGATATTTCTGGGGATCATCCAGTGAACCTGTATGGGTGGAACTGAGATATAGAAAACGGATGACCACCTTGATGGGATTGTACTATTGGCCTCCCAGCAGTCAATGGGAAATTGAAGAGCAAATAATGTTGGGAGATCTTAGATATCTATAAGAATAATAGTTATAATAGTTGGGGATTTTAACTTTGCAAACATAGACAGGTACTGCCATAGTTTTAAGGGCTTGAATGGGGAGGGATGTGTTAAGTATGTTCAAAAATTTTTTCTTGCTCAATATGTGGATGTACCTACTAGAGAAGGAGCGAGACTTGACTTTTTGGGAAATTAGGCAGGGAAGTGACTGAAGTGTTAGTGGGGAGCACTTTGGGACCAGTGATCGTAATTCTATTAGTTTTAAAATAGTTATGGAAAAGGATAGGCTTTGTTTAAAGTTAAAGGTCTCAAGTGGAGCAAGGCCAATTTTGATGGTATTAGATAGGATCTTTCAAAAGTTGATTGAGGTAGGCTGCTTGCAGGGAAAGGGACGACTGACAAGGGAAGCTTTCAGAAGTGAGATAACAAGAGTTCACAGACAGTATGTTCCTGTTAGAATGAAGGGTAAGGCTGGTAAGAGTAGGGAACACTGGGTGACTAGAGATATTGAGGCTTTGGTCAAGGAAAAGGAGGCATATATCAGGTAAAGGCAGCTGGGAACAAGTGAATCCCTAGAAGAGTATAAGGGTGAGTAAGATTCGCTTAAAAGCAAGAGGATGAAAAGGGAACAAAGCTTTGGCAGATAAGGTTATGTAGAAACCAGAGATTCTGTAAGGACATTAAGGGCAATAGTGTAACTAGGAAGAGAATAGGGTCCCTTAAAGATCAACGAGGTCATCTCTGTGTGGAGCCACAGGAAATAGGAGAGAAACTAAACCAATATTTCGCATCAGTATGTACTGTGGAGAAGAATATGGAAGCTAGGGAACTTGGGGAAATAAATAGTGACATCTTCAAAAGAGTCCACAGTACAAAAGAGGATGTGATTAAGGCCTTAAAACGCAGAAAGGTAGATAAATTCCTGGCACCTAATCAAATGTATTCCAGGAAGCAAAAGTAGAAATTGTGGGGCCCTTAGCAGAGATATTTGTTTTATCTACAACCATGGGTTAGGTGCTGGAAGACTGAAGGGTGCCTTTACTTAAGAAGGAAAGATAAACCAGGAAATAAGGGACTGGTGAGCCTAATGTCAATGGTGGGTAGGTTGTTGGAGAAGATTCTGAGAGACAAGGTTTACGTGCATTTGACAAAGCAAGGACTGATGAGGGATGTCAGCGCACGGCTTTGTCTATGGGAAATTGTGTCGCACAAACTTGATTGAGTTTTTTGAAGATGTGACCAAGATGATAGATGATGGCAGAGCAATAGATATTGTCAGCATGGATTTCAGCAAGGTCTTTGACAAGGCTCCGTATGGTAGACTGTTAAGTAAGGTTAGATTTCATGGGATCCAGGGAGAGCTAGCCAGTTGGATAAAAAATTGGCTTGATGTTTGGCCACAGAGGGTAGTGGTAAAGGTTGTTGTTCAGACAGGAGGCCTGTGACCAGCAGTGTTCCGCAGAGGTTGGTTTATTTACATGATTGGGATGGGAACATAGGAAGTATGTGGATGGCACCAATATTGAACAGTGCAGAAGTTATCTAAGAGTACAATGAGATCTTGATCAACTGGGCCAGTGGACTGAGGAATGGCAGATGGAGTTAATTCAGGTAAATGTGAGGTATTGCATCTTGGTAAGACAAACTAGGGCAGGATTTACACAGTAAGACCCTGGAGAGTGTTGTTGAACAGAGAGACGTAGGGGCTCAGGTACATAGTTCCTTGAAAGTAGTGTCACAGGTAGACTGTGTAGTGAAGAAGCCTTTGGCACGTTTGCCTGCATTGGTCACAGCATTGATGACGAAGGGCTAATGCCCGAAACGTCGATTGTCCTGCTTCTCGGATGCTGCCTGACCTGTTGTGCTTTTCCAGCACCACACTCTTGACTCTCCAACATCTGCAATCCTCACTTCCTCCATAGCATTTGAGTACAGAAGTTGAGACATTATATTGCGGCTTTACAAGACAATTGGAAAGGCCATATTTGGAGTACTGTATATAGTTATGGTTGCCCTGCTATTAAAATGAAGAATGTTATTAAACTGGGAAGGATGCGGAAAAGATTTATAAGGATATTACTAGAGGGTTTATAAAGAGAGGCTGGATAACCTGGGACCTTTTCCTCTGGAGCACAGGGGTGTCCTTACAGAAGTTTATGAAATAATGAGAGGCATAGATGAGGTGAATAGCCAAGGGCTTTTTGCCAGGGTAGGGAGTCCAATACTAGAAGACATAGAATAGGTTTAAGGTGAGAGGAGAAAGATTTAAAAGAGACCTAAGGGGCAACCTTTTCACACAGAGGGCGGTGCATGTATGGAACTAACTGCCAGGGGATATGATAGAGGTGGCTATGATTACAACATCTCAAATACATTTGGACAGGTACATGATTAAGAAAGTGATAAACGCAGACAAATAGAACTAGTGGATGGATAGCAAACTATTCTTCCTTGCCTCTCCTCCCCTGACCCCCCCGCCGTTTCTGTACTGTCCTCCAGCCCATACCTTCATGAGAACTTGGTGCCCCTGCAATTCAGGACTCTTAAGCATCCCCTATTTCCTTCATCCCTCCTTGTTGGCAGTTGCGTCTTCACTTGTTTGAGAAGCTGGAATTTCCTTCCTTAAACATCTCTGCCTCTCTCTCCTTTAAAACACCATACAAAGTCAACTTGTTTGATCAAATTTCCTAGCATCTCTTTTATGTGGCTCAGTATTACATTGTTATCTGATTACGCTCCTGTGACATGCTTTAGGCCGTTTTACCACATTTAAGGTCTGGTGTACATGTAAGTTTTTATTGTGGTTGTATGCCTTTCTCTTCAAAGTAATACTTTGAAAGACTCCTATAAATTGTTAAGTGCCCAAATCTAGGGAATTCAAGCTCTACTTGAGAAAGAAACATCTGCTGAAACCTACATCAGAGACAAATGGCGTGGAATTTCCACCTCAGTAACAGGAGGCTGAAACACCACTGTGGCATGGAATTCTCTCGTGCTCAGATTCAGTAGTGTATTTTATAGTGAAATAACACTGACCTACTCTAGTGATTGTAACGGGGTCAGCCAGGTGGACCTCATAGAATATGATTTCCCTGATTGTGGCTCTTACTTTGGGTCAACCAGGGAGCCCTGGCTGACAGATACATACAGGAGTGTCAAAGATTATGTTCACTCTGAGAGCTGGCTCTGAAGGAATAGGATCAGTGTCAAGGATGTCCACATATAAATAAAGAGTGATTGGGTGACGGGATACCAGCCTCTCGTGGAGTTACTTCACCTACCATCACCATAGTAATGGTAGCATTTTGTTTAGATTAGATTAGATTCCCTACAGTGTGGAAACAGGCCCTTCAGCCCAACAAGTCCACACTGATCCTCCAAAGAGTAACAAGACCCACCCAAACCCATTTCCCTCTGACTAATGCACCTAATACTATGGGCAATTTAGCATGGCCAATTCACCTGACCTGTACATCTTTGGACTCTGGGAGGAAACTGGAGCACCTGGAGGAAACCCACGCAGACACGGGGAGAATGTACAAGCTCCCCACAGACAGTTGCCCAAGGCTGTAATCGAACGTGTGTGCCTGGCGTTGTGAGGCAGCAGTGCTAAGCACTGAGCCACCATGCTGACCCTGATTGCCCTGATTAAGAAGCTTGTGATGATGCCAGGACATGAACACTTGAGTATCTTTGCTGTTCCATTTGAGTGCCCACCAGAGGATTCTGCTGGCTGGTACCTGCTACAAGGCATTGCAGAAGAGTTGATGACGTACATTTAAGTTGCTCTCTACTTTATCTCCAGTCTCCACTGAATCTCAGCTGAACGTAGAAATGAACAGGAGATAGCTCCAGTTTTGGAAGAGCCAATTTAGTGTGCTGCCATCGAACAGTTCAAAACAGAAAGTGCAAAGGTTGATGTAAAGTCAAATCTTGATCTTGCATGTGTGTACTCTTGCTGCTGCCATGTGTCTGCCCTTGTTAAAGAGCCAGGTTGAATAACTTGAAATGTGGAAACAGGTTAAGAAAACATTGTATTTCCCCTAAGTCAGCCTGGGGTTTGATTTATGACTGAGTCTGTAGCCACACTGAAGCTACTTGTCATGTGGAATGATTGACTAAATCCATATGTTTAAAATAATGGAATCATTAGGGAACAGGATTAGGTCAATAAACCCTTGAGCCTTCTCCACCATTCATTTAAATTATGGTAGATCTCTATTTCAGCTGCAGTTACCCGCCTTACCTCCATTTTAGTTAATATCCTTTCATAACACAAGTCAATCAATCTCTGTCTGGAATTTTCCAATTGGCTCTCAGCAATAACACAGATATTAGGTCACTCCTCACTATTTCTGTGGAAAGCGTTTCCTGGCTTCTGTCTGGAATAGTCTGGCTCTAACTTGATGATAATGCCTCATGTTCTGTATTTCCCCACCTAAGGAGACAATTTATTTCTCTCTACCTAGTCAACTCCCTTTGTTCGATCACCAATCTTTCTTCCAAACTCAAAGGAATGAAGTCTTCCCTCATGCTTTAACCCTATAAAGACTGAGAGAAAATGAGGACTGCAAATGTTGGAGAGTTGGAGTCAAAAAGTGTGTTGCTGGAAAAGCACAGCAGGTCAGGCAGCATCAAAGGAGCAGGGGAGTCGACGTTTCGGGCATAGCCCTTCATTAGGGTTACCCCCTATTGAAGGGCTATGCCCGAAACGTGGACTGTCCTGCTCCTTGGATGCTGCCTGACCTGCTGTGCTTTTCCAGCAACACACTTATCGACTTTAACCCTACAAACCCCAGTATCATTTAGATAAATCTCCACAACAGCCCCTTTGTGGCCTCTTTAACTTTCTTCAGGTGCAGTACCCCGAATTGAACGCTGTCATGAAAGTCGGGTCTGATCATGGTTCAGTACAATATGTAGGCCTGCACTGGACTTTACAGAGAGATACATAGACAGACAGGCAGGGACAACCATCCCACAGCCAGATCCAGCAGTGAATGGTGTTGCACAAATAAGCACCTGACTGGATATCCCCACCGTCAGTGATGGGGGAGCCCAGCACATCAGGATACAAGACAAGGCTGACACATTTGCATCCACCATCAGTCAGCAGTTCCGAGTGGCTCCTCCTGAGGTCCCAAGTATCATTAATACCAGCCTTCAGTGAATGCAAGTCTTTAAACACGATAAACACTGTAGTTACAGGATACTACAAAGGCTATGGGCCCTGACAACTTTCTGGAAATAATACTAAAGTTTTATGTCCCAGAACAACAATAATAGTGGCACCTACCTGGCAGTGTGAAAACTTGTGCACAATTTCACCCTATCAATCTACTCTTAATACAACAGCAAAATGATGGAAGAGGTCATGGACAGTGCTATCAAACAGCACTTGCTCAGCAATAACCTACTCACTAACACCCAGTTTGAGTTCTACCAAGATCACTGAGATCCTAATTTCATTTTAACCTTGATCCAAATATGGGCAAAAGAACTGAATGTCAGAGTTTAGATGAAAGTGTCTGTCCTTAACACCAAGACAGAATTTGATTGAGATATGACATCAAAGAGCCTTGGCAAAATTGAAGTCAATGGGAACCAGAAGAAATCTTTCTGCTGTTTGGAATCATTATTAGTATAAAGAAAGATGGTTTTGGCTGTTGGATCATGTCAACCCCAAGACATCTCTGCAAGAGTTCCTCATGGTCCTAGGCCCAAACGTCTACGTCCTACGTCTTCATAAACAACCTTCTATTCATCATAAGGTCAGAAATCTACATGTTTGCAGATAATTGCAGTGTTCAACCCATTCACAGATCCTCAGATAATTGAAGTAGTCAATGTCCACTTCCAGTCTTAACGTTGTGTACAACATTGCGGCTTGGGCTGATAAGTAGCAAGTAACATGCATGCCACACAAGTGTCATAGAGTGATACAGCACAGAAGCAAACCCATCGGCCCAACTCATCCATGCCAAACAGATTTTCTAAACTGAATATATGGACCACCCTCTGTGAGAAAAGTTGCCCCTCAGGTCCCTTTTAAATCTTTCTCCTCTCACCTTAAACTTAAGCCCTTTAATTTTGGACTCCCCTACCCTGGGGAAAAGACCTTGGCTATTCACCTTATCTGTGCCCCTCATGATTTTATAAACCTCCATATGGTCACCTCTCAGCCTCCTATGCCCTAGGGAAGAGTCCCAGCCTATTCAGCCTTTCCTTAAAACTGATCCTGAAGGATAGGATTTACGTGTATTTGGAAAGGCAAAGACTGATTAAGGATAGTCAACATTACTTCGTGAATGGGAAATCATGTCTCACTAACTTGATTGGGTTTCTTGAAGAAGTAACCAAGAGGATTGATGAGGACAGAGCTGTTAATGTGATCTATATGGACTTCATTAAAGCGTTTGACAAGGTTCTGTGTGCTAGACCCGTTTACACAGTTAGATCACATGAAATAAGGAGAGAACCAGCCATTTGGATACAGAATTGGCTCGAAGTTAGGAGACAGAGGGTGCTGGTGGAAGATTGCTTTTTAGACTGGAGGCCTGTCACTAGCGGTGTGCCACAAGGATTGGTGCTGGGTTCACTGCTTTTTGTCATTTATATAAATGATTTGGATGTGAACATAGGTGGTATAGTTAATACATTTGCAGATGAGACCAAAATAGGTGGTGTACCTCGGAGTACAATGGGATCTTGATCAGATGGGCCAATGGGCTGAGGAGCGGCGGATGGAGTTTAATTTTGACAAATGTGACATGCTATATTTTAGAAAAAACAAATCGAGGTAGAATTTATACACTTAAGGTAAAGGCCTGGGAAGTGTTACTGAACAAAGAGACCTTAGAGTGCAGGTTCATAGTTCCTTGAAAGAAGAGTCAAAAGTAGACAGGATAGTAAAAAGGGCGTTTGATATGCTTTCCTTTATTGGAGTATTGAGTATAGGAGTTGGGAGGTCATGTTGCAGCAATGTACAGGTTATTGGCTAGGCCACTTCTGGAATTCTGCATGCAATTCTGGTCTCCCTGCTTTAGGAAGGATGATGTGACTCTTGAGAGGGTTCAGAAAAGATTTACAAGGATGTTGCCAGGGTTGGAGAATTTGAGCTCTAGGGAGAGGCTGAAAAGGCTGGGCTGTTTTCCCTTGAGTGTTGGAGGCTGAGGGGTGACCTTACAAAAGTTTATAAAATCATGAGGAGCATAGATAGGGTGAATTGCCAAGATCTTTTCCCTAGGGTAGTGGAGTCCAAAACGAGAAGGTATAGCTTTGTGGTGAGAGGGGAAAAACTTAAAAGGGTTCTAAGGAGCAGCTCTTTCATGGAGAATGTGGTGTGTACATGAAATGAGCTGCCAGAGGAAGTGGTGGAGGCTGGTACAATTGCAATATTGATAGGGTGAATAGCCAAGGTCTTTTTCCTGGGGTGGGGGAGTCCAAAACTAGAGGGCATAGGTTTAAGGCGAGAGGAGAACGATGTAAAAGGGACCTAAGAGGCATCTTTTCCATGTGGAGGGTGGTGCGTGTATGGAATGAGCTGCCAGAGGAAGTGGTGGAGACTGGCACAATTACAGCATTTAAAAGGCAGCTTTTAAATAGGAAAGGTTGGGAGGGATATGGGCCAAGTGCTGGCAAATGGGACCAGGTTAATTTAGGATATCTGGTTGGCATGGACGAGTTGGACTGAAGGGTCTGTTTCTGTGCTGAATGAAGTCACATTTTCACATAAAGGGGTGTGGACATCCAGAACTCACTCCTCTAAAAAACAGTGAATGCTGGATGTCAATGAAACTTCCAAGACTGAGATTAAAGCATTCTCTTTGTTCAGATGGGACCAGAGCAGTAATGATACCATCAGGAATGTTTGCACACTTACATAGCCTTTTACAGCCTAGTAACTGTCTTCCTCACACCTGCTCCCAGGGGTTTTAGCCACAGATAAATCACCACTTATTTGGTATTTCACCTCCACTTTACTCTGATCGTGAATAATTTCTGGCAGGGTGAACATCTCCTCCAAACAGACCATGCAATGGAGCAATGTCAACCATTGGTCTCAACTCCACATCCCAAGTTAGGACAGTGTGTTGCTGCAGATGAAGAATGGCTCACTGGGGCCAACAGGAAGAGTAATTACTAAATAAGGAACCTAATATTTGAATGAGGATATGCTTTCAAACAGGACCATAGAGGGAATACAAATCAAATGTACAATTCATTCGTAAATTGCAGCTTAGGACAGAATAAAGTCTCATCTCAGTCCACGGTTGCTTCATGTTCCTTCAGGTATCAGGCATTGTATTCTTCTCGTGGGAGACTGCTGAGAAACTCCTGGCCACACATGTGACTCCTCCTCTGGACTCCTGCACCTATATGGGTCTGGACTCGGGGACACGTCCTATTCAGGTACTGTTAAATCATCGTGGCCCAGGGAGTTCTTTCTCAGAACAGGCACTGCAGCAAGTCAAATCCTTCACCATTTTCTGAGGGCAACTAGGAGTGGGTAATAAATGCTGGCATTGCCAATGTCACCCACATCCTACAAATAGCTGAATGACAATGTCATTTTTAGCATTACAGAAGTGTTGACTCCTGTACCAGCCTTTGTGTGGTACTGGAAAAGCACAGCTGGTTAGGCAGCATCCGAGGGGCAGGAGAATCAACGTTTTGGGCATAAGCCCTTCATCAGAAATGGTATATCTCCTGTACCAGCCTTGAGGGCATCCAGTAACTGAACCTGTATCTAACTGAGGAATCAGTTTAAAATCCCATCTGCAGTTGACACCTTTGATAGTGCAGTACCAGAACTGCACTGGACTGTCAGCCTGGATTATGGGCTCAGGTCTCTGAAGTGGGACTTGATCTCATGAGTGTGACATAGAGGTGAGCACTGCTTTACACAAAGCCGGAGCTGAGAAGTTTGCAGAAAGTTACCAGCGCTTGGCACATTGGTGCAGGGTCCAATTCTTCAACTGAAGAATGTACACCGGTTTAGAGGGTGACCAATTGGTTTGTGCCCCAACATAAGTCTGTACCTTGAAGAGAGGAAATTTCAGACATTTCATGCCTTGGTGTATAATTTAAAATGTTTTTTGCTGAAATACATGAATTTGCCTTCATTGCTTGATACGCATTCCTTCATCCCAACAGCTGTCTATTTTCTTTGACATCTTGCTCTGCATGGCACGACATTCTTGTGAAGACATCTTTGTGAACAAAGCAGGTCGGATTCTGCAGAGCAGTGACATTGCAAAGCCCAGCATGACGAATAGCAGTGATATGGCCATCATGAGGAGTGCCAGAGCTGTGCTGTGGCAGGAACTCCGTGGAATTCCCATCACTGTAGGTAAATGATGCCTGCGCTCCTTCATTTGAATTCTTGCATATTATTACTGAACTGCAGTTTGACTTTCCAGATATTACCTTTCCCCAGTTACATTCTGACAAAAAAAATATATCTGAATGGTTCAGCTCCACTTTTGAGGTGGGTTTTGCCTTCAAAATTTTTTAACCTGAAGCAATAATGCTTATGTTATCCCTCCTGAAGTAAGAAGTTTACATGGATAACGTGGTAATGATGAGTCTAGCAGACTTTATTTCAGCTCACAAAACCACTTTAAACATTTACAAGCACATCAGTGTATAGACTCGCATTAAGCTAAGTGCACCTCATACTGGGCCTCTCCTAGCCTGTATAGTGCACCTCCATTCTGGGCCTCTCCTAGCCTGTATAGTGCACCTCCACTGTGGGCCTCTCCTAGCCTGTATGGTACACCTCCACTCTGGGCCTCTCCTTGCCTGTATAGTGCAGATCCACTTGGGCCTCTCCTAGCCTGTATGGTACACCTCCACTTTGGGCCTCTCCTAGCCTGTATAATGCAGCTCCACTCTGGGCCTCTCCTAACCTATATAATGCAGCTCCACTCTGAGCCTCTCCTAGCGTATATAGTGCAGCTCCACTCTGGGCCTCTCTTAGCCTGTATGATGCAGCTGCACATTTGCTCATCCCTGCAGTGGGATTTGAACTTAATGACATTTGATTCAAGACGACAGGTTGCTAGTAACTGAGCCAGGGCTGACATGATAATGTTTATTGTGCTTTGCAGCCTACATAGTTGATGGTTGCTATGACTATATGAGCTTGTCGGCAGATGATCACATACAGAACTTGACGCGGAGGGGGATCATGTCGAGCTGTTTCGTGGCCCGTCACATTGTCCATTCTGAGCTCACAGTACGTAACACCCACTTCCATTACCTATTTACAATTCAGCTACATATCGCTCCTTCCCTCCCTTCCATCACTATCTTGAAGCAGCCTGGGTGTCTTCGGTTATTAGGGTAAATAATTCAAACTCACCCTGCACTTGGAGAGTAGATGCGCCACAGTGTGTGGTACTCAGTTAATTCAGGGCTGATCAATACCTTAATTCCATTTAAACCCTTTACCCACTCTCACTTCCTCCCATAATGTCATAGAAACAGGCCCTTCAGCCCACCATGTCTATGCTCAACAACAAACAGCAAACTACACCTGTCCCATTTACCTGCACCTGATTTTGTTATGTCTTTGCATTTTAAGTGCTCATCCAAATACTTCTTAAATGTTGTGAGAGTACCTGCCTCCACCACCCTCCCATGCAGCATGCTCTATATTTCTACCACTCTCTGAGTGAAAAAGTGTTTTTTTTCAAATCTCCTCTAAACCTCACCTTAAACGTATGCCATCAGGTTTTAGACATGCCTGCCATGCAAGAAAGATTCTTACGACCTACCCTATCTGTGCCTCTCATAATTTTATATATCTCAACCAGATCCCCCCCTCAGTCTCCAGTGCTTCAAGGAAAACAAAGCTAGCCTATGCTGTGTCTCCTCATAACTGAGACTTTTCATCCCAGGTAACGTCTTGATGAATCCTCACTGCACCCTCTTCAGTACAGTCATGTCCTTCCGAAAGTGTGGCAACCAGAATCTCACACAGTATTCCACCTGTGGTCTAACCAATGCTATATAAATTTGTAACAAGACTTTTCTGCGCCTAAATTCTACATCCTGGCCAATGAAAGCAAAGCAATCCTTTTTTCCACATTCAGCTGGTCTGACACCTTAAGGGATCTGTAGACTTGTAAAGCAAGGTCACTTTGTTCCTCAGTACTCCCTAGGATCTACCTTCCCTTATTACACCTCCCAAAATGCAATACCTAGCACTTCTCAGGATCAGATTTCATCTGCTAATCAAGATGACTGTATCCTGAGACCATCCTCCTATCAACAGCACCAACAATTTTCACACACACTTTTAGTAACTATGTCATCTACATTCAAGTCCAAGTGATTAATGTACATAACAAGCAATAAGGGTCCCAGCACCAATCTATGTGGTACACCACTGATCACAAGCTTCCAATTACAAAAACAAACTCTCCCTTTGCTGTGGTTCTGTTCGCCGAGCTGGGAATTTCTGTTGCAGACGTTTCGTCCCCTGTCTAGGTGACATCCTCAGTGCTCGGGAGCCTCCTTTAAAGCGCTTCTGTGATCTTTCCTCCAGCATTTATAGTGGTTTGAATCTGCCGCTTCCGGTTGTCAGTTCCAGCTGTCCGCTGCAGTGGTCGGTGTGTTGGGTCCAGGTCGATGTGCTTATTGATTGAATCTGTGGATGAGTGCCATGCCTCTAGGAATTCCTTGGCTGTTCTCTGTTTGGCTTGTCCTATAATAGTAGTGTTGTCCCAGTCGAATTCATGTTGCTTGTCATCTGCGTGTGTGGCTACTAAGGATAGCTGGTCGTGTCGTTTCGTGGCTAGTTGGTGTTCATGGATGCGGATCATTAGCTGTCTTCCTGTTTGTCCTATGTAGTGTTTTGTGCAGTCCTTGCATGGGATTTTGTACACTACATTGGTTTTGCTCATGCTGGGTATCGGGTCCTTCGTTCTGGTGAGTTGTTGTCTGAGAGTGGCTGTTGGTTTGTGTGCTGTTATGAGTCCTAGTGGTCGCAGTAGTCTGGCTGTCAGTTCAGAAATGCTCTTGATGTATGGTAGTGTGGCTAGTCCTTTGGGTTGTGGCATGTCCTCGTTCCATTGTCTTTCCCTTAGGCATCTGTTGATGAGATTGCAAAACCAACGTAGTGTACAAAATCCCATGCAAGGACTGCACAAAACACTACATAGGACAAACAGGAAGACAGCTAACGATCCACATCCATAAATACCAACTTGCCACGAAATGACACGACCAGCTTTCCTTAGTAGCTACACACGCAGATGACAAGCAACATGAGTTCAACTGGGACAACACTACTATTATAGGACAAGCCAAACAGAGAACAGCCAGGGAATTCCTAGAGGCATGACACTCATCCACAGTTTCAATCAATAAGCACATCGACCTGGACCCAATATACCGGCCACTGCAGCGGACAGCTGGAACTGACAACCGGAAGCGGCAGATTCAAACCACTGGAAATGCCAGAGGAAAGATCACAGAAGCGCTTCAAAGGAGGCTCCCAAGCACTGGGATGTCACCTAGACAGAGGACGAAACATCTGCAACACAAATTCCCAGCTCGGCGAACAGAACCACAACAACGACCACCCCGAGCTATAAATCTTCTCCCTTTGCCTCCTGTTTGCAAGCCGGTTTTAAATCCACTTTATCAACTTGCCCTGGATCCCATGGGCTGCTGCCATCTGGAAATTTGTCAAGGGCATTACTAAAGCCCACGTAAACAATATTGAATGCACTACCTTCGTCAATATACTTAGTCACCTTTTCTAAAAACTCAATTAAATTTGTCAGCCAGGATCTCCTCCTAACAAAGCCTTGCTGACTATCCCTGATCAATTGCTGCCCTTCCAACTGTTGATTAAGCTGTCCTTAGAATCTTTTGCCAATTTTTTTCATCATCCCAAATAAAATCTCCAGCTAAAATGTCTTTCTCCTTTGAAAACACAGATGAGAAATGTTCATTTAAGACTCTTGCTAAATCCTTTTGATCCATGCACAGATTGTCCCTTTTGGTCTCTCATAGGCCCCACTCTTTCCCTGGTAATCCTCTTGGTCTTAATATACTTATTGAATGCCTTGGGATTTTCCTTAATTGTATTTGGCAAAGAAATTACATGGCGCCACTTTGCCCTCTTCATTTCTTTTTGAGCAACTTCCTGCACTCCTTATACTCCTGAAAGGCCTCCCTTGTTTTGAATGCACTGTACCTAATGTGTGCTTCCTTCTTTTTCTGTATCAAACTCTGAATATCCCTTGAATTTCAAAGTTCCCTGGACTTTCTTCCTTCGTCCTTCACTCTTAGAGGAATGCACTGACCCTTAATTCTCACTGTATTACATTTAAAAGACTCCCAAATTCTAAATGTGGTGGTGTATGTGTGGAGGGGGTGGTGGTGGTGGTGGTGGTGGTTTGGGGGTTGGGGGCAAGCACAAAAGGCAGATTAGTCCACATTCAAGTAGTGAAAAAATAGACTGTTCTCCTGGATGTCTCTGCACCATTTGTAGCTCTTGCCTTCTGTTCTCAAAACTTGAAGGTCTGGAATTTAATCCTTCACTGCATCTCTCTTAAAGACCTTGCTTAATGCTCACCTCTTGTACTAATCTTTGGGCAATCTGACCCAATATCTCCTTTCATGGATTAAGCTCCTGTGAAGCACCTTGCCATATTTCACGACCGTTATTACAGGTCGCATGTAAATACAAATTATCATTGAAGATGTTGATAGCTCTGCTGAAATTTAACTGTTTGAAATTCGTTGTATGGTTTACAGCCATTGTGTTCTCTTTGAAGCAAAACAAAATAGGATGAAGCTTCTGATCTTGTGTGATTTTGGCTTTTGTTGAAGCATCCTACGCTGGTGCACAAGGACTGTTCTGTCATCAACAGCCTGCTGGATGGGGAGATCGCGATTGAGCCAAATAGTGTTGTCCAACATTGCCACCTGCAGGTAAACCCAGGACTGTGACTGAGCCTCTCCACTTGCTCGCAAAGAGAAATGCTCCAGTGTTTAATTCCCAATTATTTCACACTCTATTTATTCATATATGTTTGAGTTAGATCGAATTTATAGCATAGAAACAGGCTATTTGACCTGCCAGATTTCTGCATCACATCCCACCTCCCACCTTAGTTCTTCAGCATAGCCTCACATTCCATCCTCGGTTATGTACTTACCCAGTTCCCCTTGAATTATATTTTCCTTAAGTGATAGTGAGTTCCACATCTTAATTTATCAAGATAAAGAGGTGTCTCCTTAATTGCCAATTCAATTTATAATTGAATATCCTATCTTTAAAGTTCCTGATTTCAAAATCCCCACAGATAGAGTCCTACAGCACGGAGACAGGCCCTTCGGCCCAAACTGGTTCATGCTGACCAAAATGTTCATCCACGCTAACCCCATTTCTCTGCACTTGGCCCATATCCTTCTAAACCTTTCCCATCCATATATTTGTCCAAATGCCTTTTAAATACTGTTAATGTACCCGTGTCAACCACTTCCGCTGGCTGCTCATTCCATATGCGTATCACCCTCTGTAAAAAAGTTGCCCCTCAGGTTCTCTTTTATTCTTTGCCTTTAACCTTAAACTGATGGCCTGTAGTCCTCAATTCCCCAACCTTGGGAAAAAGACTAAGTGCATTCACCCTATCCATGCCTTTTATACACTTCTGTGAGATCCCTCCTCAGTCTCCCATGCTCTAAAAAAAAGCCCTAGCTTGTCCAACCTCTCCCTGTAACTCAGGCTGTTGAGTCCTGGCAACATCCTTGTAAATTTCTTCTGTACTCTTTCCAGTTTAATAACATCCTTCATATAGCAAGGTGACCAAAACTGAACACAATACTCCAGGTGCAGCTTCACCCGCGTCCTTAACAGAGAATCCCTACAGTGTGGAAACAAGCCATTTGGCTCAACAAGTCCACACCGACCCTCTGAAGTGTATTCCACCCAGACCCATTCCCCTACCCTATTACTTTATATTTACCCCTGACTAATGGACCTAACTCTCACATCCCTGAACACTATGAGCAATTTAGCATGGCCAATTCACTTAACCTGCACATCTTTGGATTGTAGGAAGAAACCTGAGCACCCGGAGGAAACCCATGCAGGCACTGAAAGAACATGCAACCTCCACACAGACAGTTGCTTTGAGGCTGGAATTGAACCTGGGTCCCTGGGGCTGTGAGGCAGTAGTGCTAACCGCTGAGCCGCCGTGTCGTCCATGACGAACTATCAGCACAAGTGGCAGTGATGGGATTCAAACCGACCCCTCCTTAAAGACTAGAACCTGAATACAGCACTTTAACCTGTTCAGCCACACTATCACATGAGTACAACTGCAACATAACTTCCCAACTTCTATACCCAGTGCCCTGACTGATAAAAGTCAGTGTGCCAAAAGCTTCTTCGCTGCTCTGTCTACCTGTGACTCCACTTGAGAGAACTGTGCATCAGAACTCCAAGGTCCCTCTGTTCTGTTACACTCCTTAAGGCCCTACCATTCACCATGAAACTCCTGCCTTGATTTGACTGTCCAAAATGCAAGACCTCACTCTTTTCTATTTTAAACTCCATTTGACTTTTCTCGGCCCACTTCCCCAGCTGATCAAGATCCTGCTACAATTTCTGATAACCTTCCTCACTGTCCATGATAACTCCTATTTTAATGTCATCTGGAAACTTAATAATCACTTGTACATTCTCATCCAACTCATTGATATAGGTAACAAACAGCAATGGGGCCAGCAGCGACCCCTGACACACTCCACTAGTAACAGGCCTCCAGTCCGATAAGCATCTTTCCATGATTCCCTCTACATTCTTGATGAAGGGCTTTTGCCTGAAATGTTGATTTTCCTGCTCCTTGGATGCTGTCTGAACTGCTGTGCTTTTTCAGCAACACTCTAATCCAGAATTCCTACCATCAAGCCAATTGTGTATCCAATTTGCCAGCTCCCGCTGGGTTTCATGTGATCTAACCTTCCAGAGCAGCTTACCATGTGGAACTTTATCAAAGGCCATACTGAAATCTATATAGACTATGTCTACCACCCTGCCCTCATCCACCTTCCTGGTCACTTCATCAAATGACTCTAACAAATTTGTGAGGCATGATCTACCACTTACAAAGCCACGCTGACTATTCCTAATCAAACCCTAGCTTTCCAAATGCATGTCTATCTTATCTCTCAGAATGTTCTCAAATAACTTACCTACCACAGATGTTAGGCTTATTGGTTTATAGTTCCCAAGCTTTTCTTTGCAGCCCTTGTTGAATGAGGGCACAACATTCGCTACTCTCCAGTCTTCCAGCGCCTCATCCATGGCTAACGAAGACGCAAAAATATCAGCCAGGGCCCCTGCAGTGTTCTTGGATATATCTGGTTAGGAACATTTTCTCCATGTCTACCCTAACAAATCCTTCAAAATTTTGAATATTGATTATCAAATTACCCCTCAGCCTTCTCTTATCAGCCTCTTAATCCATTCTTGATAATTGGATTCTCTCTGTTCTGGTATCAACATTGTAAACTTTACTTTTAGCATTTTCTTTAGTGTTTTATCCTGTTTGCAATATAGAGTCCAGATAGATGAAGTGATGGAAAAGGCAAAGTCAATATGGGAGATCTAATCTTCTGCTAATAGTTTATTGAAATGGGAGTTACTGGAATCATCTGTTAGTCAATTAACCTTTCACCTCGAAGGCAGGTGGGGTCTGGGAACCAGATGAAGTCATTAATTGAAGGGCACAGACCAGGAAGATCAGAGATTTCACCTGTTGATTTGTGCTCAGATAGATGACCTTGGACTGCACAACACAATTGCAGGAGGGTTGCCATTTTGCTTTACTCCTGATTCATCCATTCATGTTGCTTATTCGAAAATACTGTTACTTCTCAAAAGTGCAAACATTGAGTAAGGGTAGGAGGGATCTGAGCTCTGAAGCTCAGTGCAGTCAGCAAGACATTAGATTGAGGCCCAGAATGCCTTCTTGGTTGTAAACAGAAAATTTTCCCTGAGCCTGGTCGATATATCCCTAAACCATTATTACTAAAGCAGATTATCCGGTCATTATTACTTTGCTGTTTGTGGGACTTACTATGTGCAATTTTATGCCACATTTCTTACATTACAGAAGGCGCATTATATGAAGGGCATTACGTGGGATGTTCTCAGTTTGTGATAAGTGCTGCAAACTTTGTATTTTTTCCATAGGAAGAGAAAATTGGAGGGAAGGAGCAGACAGATAATAATTATTAAAATGAACAGACTCCCTGCTGCATGGGTAATGTTAAAGAAAACTCCGGATCTTGAATTATCAACACACCACATCTTTTTGATCTATTTCTCTAGATCACAAATTGACACTTCCATTTTAATTAGTTGGCCCCTAACAATGAAAATATTAAACCCAGTATCCTGCTCCATCGTCCTGCTTTCTACATAACGCGAGACTGGCAGAAATTCATGCAAACCTTTATTCTATCCAAGACAAGTCATGCTGCAAATCAAAACCATTGGTTGAAAGATTATAGGGGATTGGAGGAATGTAGATTTGAGGTTAAAATCATTATGACCACAATCTAATTGAATGGCAGAACAGGCTCCAAGGGCTGAGTAATCTACACTTGTTCCTTGTTCATGAAGTCTCTGCATCTGAATGTGCATAATGTCTGTAATTTAGCGGTTGAATTGTCAGTTCAAATAAAAATAAACATGTATGATTTGATAATCATTTCAGAGATATGGCTGCAAGAAACTGAAAGCTGAGACCTGAATATTCAAAAGTACATGACTTTCATGAAGAACAGGAAGCTAAGCACAGGTGAAGGAATAGTTCTGTTAATTAAGGATGACATTAGTACAATAGAAAGGGATGACTTTAGTTCTAAACATTAAGATGTAGGAAATCCCATTTGGTTAGAGATAAGAAATAGCAAAGATAGGCAGTCGCTTAAGGGAGTAGTCAATGGGCCCTCGATCTAACTATTCTGTAGGCAGGGTATACAGGAAGAAATAATGGAGACCTCTGAAAAAGGTACAGTGATAATCATAGTGATTTTCATCAGCATACAGATTGGATGAAACAGATTGCCTAAAGTAGCCTGGAATATTAATTCACAGTGTTTTCAGGACAGTTTCTTAGATCAGCATGTTCTAGAACCAACCTGAAAACAGTGTCTGCTAGAGAAAATGTGCAATGAGACAGGATTAATTAATGACAGCATAGGAAAGGTGTCCCTAGGTTGCACTCATCATAACATGATCGAATTTCAGTTTTCAGTTTGAGGAAAAAGAGAGAGGATTGAATACTAGTGTTTTAAGCTTTTAAGAAAGGGCAGTTATGAGTGAATGAAGCTGGAGCTGGCTAAAGTGAACTGGGGTCAGTCAGTAAAGATACAGTGATAGATGTTTCAGAATATACAAAACATTCAGCAAAGATATGATCCAGTGTTAGCGAAAGATCCAGGGAAGCACACACCATATAAGGCCAACTAAGGAAGATTGGATTAAAGGTAAGTACATAACCTTAATGACCTAGAGAGAGAGAGAGAGAAAGAGTTGACTAGAAATGTACAAACAGAGTATTTAAAAAGGAAAGTAATAACCAAAGTGAGCATTGCACCCCTAGAGAGCGAGTCTAGGGAATTCATAACGGAAAATAAGGAAATGGCAGATGAATTGAACAAAGATTTTACAGCAAAAGACACAAATAACATCCCAGGTATCAGTGTATTTCAAGAGGTAAAAAAAGATGGGAGAGACATAAAACAATTCTATCACCAAAGAAAGGGTAGTGAGAAAATAACTAGAACTGAAGGCTGAGGAGATCTCAGCTTCTGATAGAGTTCATCTTAGGACTTTTTTAAGGAAACTACTCAGAAAATGATGCATTGGTTTTAATTTTGCAAAGGTCCCTAGATTTTGGAAAGGTCTTATCAGACTGCCAAGCAGCATATAGCAAATGTAATGTCTCAATTCAAATAAAATAGGAGATAGAAAGCAGGCAGCTATAATCTTAAACTATGGAAAATGCGTGAGTCCATTATTAAAGGAGTTATAATCAGGCATTTAGAAATCTCATTCAATTAGCAGAGCCGGCGTTGTTTTGTGAAAGGCAAATTATGTTTGATTAATTTGTTAGCATACTTTGAGGAAGTGACAAGCAACATGGTTGGAGGGGAATCTATAGGTGTAGTGAACTGGAATTTTGAGAGGCATCTGACAAGGTGCTACAGCAAAGGTTATTACACAGAAAGAGCTCATTGTACAGGGGATGATGTGTTAGCATGGACAGAGGATTGCGTAGCTAACAGAAAATAGAGATTAGGCATAAATAGGTCATTTTAAAATTGGCAAGTGGAATGCCACAGGGATCAACTATTGACAATCTATATCAGTGACTTAGATGAGCACTTGAACCCACAATCTTTCTAAAGGAGTCACAGTTGGTGTAGTATCTCTAAGATAACTCAATCAGGGCTCCATCTCCATACTGCTATCCTTTGAGTCCTGCCAAAGGATGCAACTGTGTGAAACAGCATTAGACATATTTGCAAGTTCTCCTGTCCTTTCTCAACAGGGTCAGGAAGTTGATTAATTCTTAGCGCTCAAGCTTGGATGTGGAGATTGAACATGTTGGTTATGTGTCTGCGTGGGTTTCCTCCAGGTGCTCCAGTTTCCTCCCACAGTCCAAAGATGTGCCGATCAGGTGAATTGGCCATGTTAAATTGCCTAAATGATGGAAGACTGTCAGCACACAGGGAATGGTTTCACAGTGTGATTCAGCACTTTGGGGAAAGAAGAGACAGAGAGGAGAGAAACTGGTTCAATAAGTGGCCTATTTGATACTGCTTTGGAAATTGTGACATTGAGCCTGCAGTTTTCATTGGATTTCAGAAGGATATTCCTTACTCTGATTATTTTACTTTTGCCAGGGGTCCATTCATTTAAGATCCGGCTGTCTTCTTTCGGGAGTGGACTTGATGTCAGCAGCTGTCCTCAGCCAGTACCAGCTCTGTAGTGTAATCATCCAGGGACGACACATCAGGTTACGGGACCTAAAACTGAAGATCTTCAGCATCACAGGGCGTCAGGATGATCTGCAGGTGTAGTATTTGCTAGTCAGTTGACATGAAGAATCCTACTGTGTTTGAAGATGAAGAATGTCAGCGATTATAATATTCAATGTCACAGAGCATGTGGATACAAAGTAAAGTTCTCTCTGTTCTTTCCAACAATTTGTCACATTCCCAATCTCAGGAGATTTCCTACATCTAATACATCTCGCATTTTCAACTGTTGCATTCAAGTGACTCATTTAGTGTCGATTTATTGGACAAATTATTCTTTCCTGGGTTGTGATAGGGCCAGCGTTGTGACTTGCTCAGCCATTTCACAGAGCAGCTGAGAGTCAACCACATTGCTGTGGATTTATAGTCATGCGTGGGTCAGATTAGGTAGAGATGACAGATCTCTCTGAGTAAAGGACATCAATATTTGACAATCAATAATTGTCTCATATTCATGATTACTGACACGATCTTTCAATTCCAAGTTTTGATGTAATTTAAATTCCATCAGCTGCCACGGTGGGGCTTAAACCTGTGCCCCAGCAGATTAGGCTGTGCCTCGAGATTTCTAGTCCACTCCTTTGGAAGTTATCTTGCACTTGAGCTCATATGTCCATGTTGCTGTCTGAGGTGAAAGAGTCTTGCTTTGAAGTACAGATGAATGTATCCATCTTTCGTCCAAATTAAAGCACTATTTATCTCACATTCGGTGGCCCAAATCTTGTTGGAAAGATGACGATTAAGAAAAATGCCGTACGTTATGATTGGATTAGGTTCCCTACAGTGTGGAAACAGACCCTTCGGTCCAACACACCACACTGACCCTCCAAAGAGTAACCCACCCAGATCCATTTGCCTCTGACGAATGTACCTAACACTTTGGGCAATTTAGCATGGCCAATTTACCGAACCTGCACATCCTTGGATTGTGAAAGGAAACTATAGCACCCGGAGGAAACCAATGCAGACACAGGGAGAATGTACAAACTCCACACTGACAGTCACCCAAGGCTGGAATCAACCCGGGTCCCTGGCGCTGTGAGGCAGTAATGCTAACCACTGAACCACCATGCAAATCTAACACTTTGTGTCCTCGCCTTTATTTTAATATTTAGCAAGCCCTGATTGTGGTTCGCTCAGGTCCCAAATGGTCTGTTGACATACTCATACTCACAGTATCAGCTCATACTCACAGGAAAGTATGGCTCAGAACAGTTTTGAGCTGAAGGTTTGCAACTGATGGGTCTCAGACTGGGAGGTTCTACTGCACTGAGCCAAAGTGCTAACTTGCACCTGTCCCCTTGTGCATTTAATTCCCATCAGCATCAAAAAAACTCACTCTCCTTCTGATCAGTGGAAAGTCCTGTGGACAAGTCAGACATCTATTTTTAGAGGAGATGGTAGCCTAATGGTATTGTCACTGGAGTAGTAATCCAGAGCTCCAGATAAACATTCTGGGAACGCAGATTTGAATCCCGCCACGACAGATGGCGAAATTTGCAGTCAAGAAAATCTGGAATTAGAAGCCAGTCTAATGGCGACCATTGTCCATTGTTGTAAAAAGAAAATCTAGTTCAGTAATCTCTTTCATCCCTGGTCTGGCCTACACGTGACTCCAGACCCAAATATACTGACTCTTAAATTGCCACTGAATTGGCCTGAACAAGCCATTAAGCTCAAGGGCAATTAGGGATGGGCAACAAATGCCCTAGCCAGCGGTGCCGACTCCTGTAGAAGAATAAAAGAGCTGTGATTGGGACCCTTTAGCAATATTTGACCAATCTAAACCATTTCTTGTCCTTGTGCTTGTCCATTTCATCCTGGAGCGTGTCTAGACCCCATGTTGTCCTTTCTAGCCAGTCCATCTCAGTGCTCCAACTTAGGACAAGTGTAATGATCACAGTAGGCAAAAGTGAGGACTGCAGATGCTGGAGATTAGAGTCAAGATTAGAGTGGTGCTGGAAATGCACAGCAGGTCAGGCAGCATCCGAGGAGCGGGAAATCGATATTTCGGGCAGGAGCCCTTCATCAGGAATCCTGATGCTTGCCTGCCTGAAACATCAATTTTCCTGCTCCTGTAATGATGACATTGTCCAGCTTCATTTGTAGCTTCACCCCTCACTCGTTTCCATTGCTGTATTAAAGAAACCACCTCTCTTTAGCACGTAGTGCCATAGATGCCGGTATAAGATTATGTGATCTTTTACAACCACCTGAGGCAGACATAGTTTAACTTATATAATAGTCGAAAGAAAATCTCCAAACTGCAAATCAATTTCTAGTGACACTGACCCAATAAAGATGGGTCACCAAATTTGTCTCGCCTGAACTGAAATAATCAGGAAAACAGTGAGCCATTCAACCATGAAGAGCATCTCAGCTAGGCACAATGCTGAGGGCATGTAAAAAAGGCAGTACATTAATCATGGCTGACTTTCATCTTCATGTAGATTGGGATAATCAGAGGTAGCCATGAGGAAGAATTAAGAGTGTATTTGGGACAGTGGAGATTTCACTTCTGGGGTTTGAAGGTCTACAGCAATATTATTGTGGCTTTGGACCTGACTAAGTGTACTGCACATAGATGTAATCAATCACAATGCCCATTGATATTTCAGCTTCGGATCTACATGGACGTAACTTGCCCAACACAGGTCAGCCCCACCTGGATCATCAAATCCCTTTCCGCTGCCATTTCTGAGCCATGAAATAATTGCATTGTATTCTTCTCTAATAGGTGCCTTTCGCCAGTGATTCCTCCACTTTCCTGAACATCCCGTGGGCCACATTTTTTTCAAGGACAGGAATAAAGTAAGGCTACTCTGTGCATTTTCCCTTGCCTACTGTGCACTATTGAAGTGTTGGAATTTCTAGAAGTAGAATCATTCAGCGTAGAAGGAGGTCATTTGGCATGCGTTATTTGATAGTGTCACTGCCTTGGTCCGTCTCTATCTTGCTGTTAGTGTTCCCTTTTCTGGTTCTTATTCCCCGAACAAGTTTCCTCACACCTTCATGCCCTTTCCATTCCTAAAATTCGTAAAGTTCTTGGTGCAGTAGAGTTTCACAGGTGCTCACGGGTATCTCAGCAAGTAACCATTGTATATGTGTGATCAAAGGCCATAGTGAACCTCAAAGCTGGTCCTGGTCCTGGTCCTGTCCTCACCTGTACATGTGTTCATCCCACTACTGGATAGCAAGTAACAGCAAGTCCTGGGTTAGACTTGCCTCTCTAAATTTAGAGCGTTGAAACCAATATACGCTGCATTCTGCCTCTTGGCAGAGATCAGTACAGTTTGAGTTTGAACACTCTTAATTTGAAGGAAAATTGAGCAGAAAAAAAGAGTTCCTTTGTGTTTGGTGGAAGGTGAGTGTTAGTCTATTAGCTTTGTATTCTCAGTTGTGCTTTACTGATTTAAATACGTCTTTGATACCCTCAATTAGAAAGTGCCCTCCCATGTCCTCATTCTACTAAATTCCACATCTTGGCTAGTAGATTTTCTTTTAATTCATGGGTTGTGAGCATCACTGGCTGAGCCAGCATGTATTACCTCTCCATAATTGCCCAGAGGGCAGCTAAGAGTCAATCTCATTGCTGTGGGTCTTAAGTCACAAGTAGGACAGACCAGGAAGGACAGCAGTTTCCTTGCCTAAAGGACATTAGTGAACCAAGTGGGTCTTTAACGTTTTTACAGGTTCCAGAGTTGTTATTGAGTTCAAATTCCACCACCTGCCATGGTGGGATTCGAATCCAGGTCCACAGAACATTACCTGGACCTTAATTCTGGATTAGCAGTTTCGCGATAATACCACTGGAGCATCGTTGCCTCAGTGTGTAAAGGGAAGTCCAACTGTGTTCTCCAAGACAGAGAGAAGAGATCAGAGAGTTAATCGCAGGTTTCTCAAATGCATAGTGTGGTGGTTTGCCCAAAAAGTAGAATTTATCCTCAATTTGAATAAAAAGGAGAAAAACATCTGTTACTTCAGTAAGCTTTAAGGCCAGTGCAGTTCCTGCTTCAGGTGCTGCAAAAGATAGGGAGACCAGAACAATGAGAACTGTGCCATTCAGAGGTAATGGTGGGGTTCACTTCTTCCACCAGAATTCATATAGTTTAAAAGAGTGAGAGGCGACTTGTTTGAAATGTACAAGATTTCATATGCGTCTTCACAGGACGCATATGAAAGGGATTAGAATTAGAATCCCTATAGTATGGAAATAGGCCCTTTGGCCCAACAAGAGTAACTCACCCAGACCCAATCCCCTGCATTTACCCTTGACTAATAACCGACACTATGGGCAATTTAGCATGGCCAATTCACCTGACCTGCACATCTTTGAACTGTGGGAGGAAACCCTCACAGGCACGGGGAGAATGTGCAAACTCCACACCAACAGTCACCCGAGGCTGGAATTGAACCCGGGTCCCTGGTGCTGTGAGGCAGCAATGCTAACTGCTGAGCCACTGTGCTGCACCTATTTGCTCTTGGTATTTTAGAACAATCTAAAATATAGAGTCACTGTTTTAAAATAAAGGGTTATTTAAGAGATGAAGAGACTTTCTTTTCTGAGTGTTGAGTGTCTGTGGGACTGTCTTGTTCAAAAGGTGATGGAGCCTTTGAATATTTTTTTTAAATAATTCAATAGATTCTTGACAAGCAAAGGGTTGGAAGATTATAGCGGCAGGCTGGACTGTGGTGTAATCAGATCACCCATGGTCTGAGTGAAGGGCAAAGCAGACTGAGGGACTTTCTCTTGCTTTTAACTTGTATGTTTGTGCACAAAAGGTAGTGACAGGGCCACATATCACTATCACTGCCCCCTCCTCCAACCCAGCCTGAGAGAATGTTTAAGGGAAAAATGCCAGACTGTGAATCAAAGATCTCTGGTTTTCGTAGGAAAGAGGAGCTGTGGGACCCCAACATTCCTGAAGGTGACCAGTGCTTGCTTAATGCTCGGCTCTTTCCAGTCCTGCACGTATCGGAACCTATTGGGATAGAGGACGTGCTGTGGTTTCTGGAATCAGAGAGAGGACAGTTTTTGAGCAAGTGGCAGTCCGCTTGGCGCCTATCGATGAGAGAAGTCCTGAACTGTCTGGACCAGCAAGCTGAGCTCGCTTGGCGACAGCAGCTCTTCCTTAACCAGGCTCAGCATAAAATCCAGAGTACACTACTGGGCCGCAAAGACAACAGCCTCTGGCCTCTGATCAGGGCAGCCGTTTGTGAAGGTCATGAGCAGCAGATCCTTAGCACTCTTGATACAGGTGAGAGCCAACTTTATATGGGTCAGTGTCACTGGAAACATTTCAAGTCCAGTATGACTCTTCAGAACTGAAAGAGGCTGTTGAAAGGTGCTTTTTGTACTGTTGACACAGGAGGAGAAATGGGTGGAACAGATGGTGAGACAGCAAAAGACAAAATGCTAATGGTAGTAGAGGAGTGACAGAGATGTAAAATAGGTGTAAATGATAAGTATGAAAAGGAAAAAAAATGGATCCACTGTGCTGATAGCAAAGCTAACAAGAGAAGTGGGAGATGTCATCAAAATGAAATTGTTGTACTCAATATTGAATCTTAGAGGTTGCAAAGTGCCTAAGCAGAAAATCGAGTGTTGTTCTTACAACTTGCATTGAGCTTTGGCCCAGGACAAAAATATTAGCATGTGAGCAAGATGCGTTATTGAAATGGCAAGCAACTGGGAGATTGAGATTATTCCTACAGCCAGAGCAGAGGTGTACTGTGAAATGGTGTCCCAGTCTGCATTTGGTCTTGCCGATGTAAAGGAGATTGCATTGTGAGCAGTGAATATCATAGAGGAGATTGTACAAGTGAAATCCTACTTCACTTGGAAGAGATGCTCGGGATTTCAGACAGAGAGGATGGATGAGATGAGTTGGTAAGTGTTACATCTTCTGCGATTGCACGCTAACATGCCATGAACGTGAAGAAGTGTTAGAAGCTACGAAAGAGTGGGCCAGGGTGTCACAGAGAGAACAGTCCCTGTAGAATGCTGACAGCCAGACGGAGGGGAAGATGTGTTTGGTGGTGGAATCCTGCTGGAGGTGGTGGAAATGGCAGAGGATGATCCCTTTAGTGGGGAGGAAAATGAGGACAATGGGAAGGAGGCAGGGAGGGGAAGAGGTGAAGACTGGAAATAGATTATTTAGTTATTTAATGCAGTGCTGCTTGAGGTTTTTGCTATGCTTAAATCAATTGGTGCACTTCCTACCTCACAACAGTCCATTTCAAAAGCATTTGAGTCGTCTCATGTTAGATATTAGGATGCTAGAGAATAACAATTTGTTTTATTCAGATGTTTTTCACAATTGTGTTAAACCACATATTCTTGAAAATATCAATCTCTGAATATCAATCAAAATTACTATCAATTTCTAAAATGTTAACGTGTACACATTTTCCCTCTCTCCACCAGCAAATACTGAGGCAACTCTTGTCCAAACACAACCAGACTTAGATAACATCCAGTCTTGGGCAGTGCAAGTAACAAGGAATGCCAGGCAATGACTGCCTAAAAAAAGTTTTGATTTGATTTGATTTGATTTGATATTGTCACATGTACTGAGATACAGTGAAAAGTACTGTTTTGTGTGCTATCCAGACAAATCGTACTTCACGTAAGTGCATCAGAGTAATAAAGCAGAATGCAGAATATAGTGTTACAACTACAAAGAAGGTCCAGAAAAAGATCAACTCTCTAATAATGGAGAAGTCTGTTTGTAAGTCTGATAACAGCAGGGGGAGGAATCTGTTCTTTAATCTGTTTGTATGTTCAAACTTTCATTTCTCCTGCCCAATGTAAGAGAGTGGAAAAGAATATATAAGAGAATCGACCCATTGTCCCTTGACATTCAATGGTGTTATCGTCACTGAATTCCCCCACTAGCAACATCTTGGGATTACCATTGACCAGAAACTGCACTGGACTAGCCATATAAATACTAATGCTACAAGGGTAGGTCAGAAGTTAGGGATCTTGCTGCAAATAACTCACCTCTTAACTCCCAAAGTCTGTCTACCATATACAAGTGTAATGGAATACTGTCCACTTCGCTGAGGTCACTGCAATTTCAACATCACTCAAGAAGTTTAACATCCAGGACAAAGCAATCTACTTGATCAGCACTCCACCTGTCACTGTCAATATTCACTCCCTTCACCACTGATACACAGCAGCAGCAGTATGTGCCATCAATGATATGCACTGCAATACCTCACCAAAGCTCTGTTTAAATTAGATTAGATTAGATTACTTACAGTGTGGAAACAGGCCCTTCGGCCCAACAAGTCCACACCGACCCGCCGAAGCGTAACCCACCCATTTACCCCTTTACCTAACACTACGGGCAATTTAGCATGGCCAATTCACCTGACATGCACATCTTTGGACTGTGGGAGGAAACCGGAGCACCCGGAGGAAACCCACGCAGACACGGGGAGAATGTGCAGACTCCACACAGTCAGTCGCCTGAGTCGGGAATTGAACCCGGGTCTCTGGCGCTGTGAGGCAGCAGTGCTAACCACTGTGCCACCATGCCGCCGTATCTACCAGCTCGTTCGGCAATATCTTACAAACTTGAGACTACCACCTAGAAAGATAAAGGCAATAAGTACATAGGAACATCACCACCCACCAATCCCAGATGATGAAATTGAACATCACCTCCAGTGTTCCAACACAACATTTGACCTTCTAAGGAACAAGGGTGGAACACGGCTCACTGTCTCAGGGCAGCAGCGTTACCAGTCTGCCTGTACGTATCATAGACAAGAGAAGGTACGACACTCATTTCGAATCCTTAGAAAAATATCATCAGCACAACCTCTGCAAAGTCCTGCATATCTATTGGAATAAACTGATCCTCTCTCTCTCCTCATTGTCAAGACACTGGCAATGATTAGTCAGTGCAGTTGTAGGCAACATTATTTATTTGTCTGTCACAGGATTTCCAAAACAAGCTCTCTGACCTTCACCATGGAACATTACCAGGAGGGCAGAAGAAGAAATGCTTCAAGGAAGTACTGAAAGCCTCCCTGAGAAAATGCACTGACTTCTGACAATCTCTGCCCAAGATGACCCAAGCTAGAGAAAAAAGAGCATTTGTGAACAGGCCAACAACCTTGAGCATCTCCCATAGGCACAGGTGGAGGCCAAACACCACTTACCCTCCAAAAGCATTGAGTTGTTTAGTCAGCTGAGAACCCACATCATCAAGGTAGAAGAAAGTCATCCTCTTGAGGGACAATATGTAAGTAGTGGGAGGTATCTACCAGGCAACGCATTCACTTTTCACATGGCCATCCAGTTGAATTTCAGCCCAGATGAAGAATTGCTAGTTGTTTTTGTTGAGTTGAAGCCTAATACTTTTCTTGGTTTGCAGTTGCTACTACCACTGAGGACCTGGGCATCGCAGCCCGAACCCTCGCCTGTGTTGCTGATGTCTTGGGTTGCATGGCTGGAGGGCAAGGAGGGCTCCGGAGTGGACCTGCTGCTAACCCAGCATGGACTGATGCTTTCCACCTACTGGAAAGCAGGAATGTGGTGCTTGGAGTGAAGAGACTGGCGGAGGAGAGGGCCAAATGGCTGAACAGGTAACAATGGAGCTTCTTTGTGGATGAATAAGGTACTGGATAACATATCCACGTTTTCGGGGTATGAAGAAAGGTATCAGATTTACATCATCATCAGTAATTGGATTTTCAATTAGTGGCATATGGGCTTTGTTACTTTTGTGAGGTGTTTAAAAAGAACTACCTTGATTAGTTTTTCCAAAACAGTGACTTAATTGCACATATGTTGGAGAGCAGGGACCCCTGGGTTTCTGACAGGGAGTATTGGGACAGTATGAATGGGACAGAAGCACAGTTTAATTTCTTTCCAAGAAAAGGGTATAGAATAGTTCAGGAAATAAATTACTTTAATAGAAAGTTAGTTTGTGCAACTTCCAGACCAGGAGGGTTTGGTTAGAAATTGGCAAATTGTTAAAAGACTGAGAAAGACTAGGCTCTCAATTTTAAGAGTATTTATTTAAGAAGACTTCACAGTTTATAAGAATATACTGGGATGGATCAGTTGAGTGCAAGTTAAAAATTTGAGATAGAGAGATAACTATTGGATTTTGATTGCTATAACGTGATAATGTTGAGGAATAGATGAGACTTTGTTTTGCTGTGTATTTTAAGATCTTTTAAACTATGTTTTATAATTGAATAGCTTAGTTTATTTTATTTGTTTTTCTTTTAAGAATATTGTTAAAGAACATCTATAACCTTGTATGTTAGATTTTAATGAATGGCCACCATGTTTAAAAAAAATTGAAGTGTTTTATTGCTTATGACTCTAATATACATTTCCCTGATAGTTCTCTGATAAATCCTGCCCATTGAATTCATGCCAGTCAATCCCACAAGCTCTTCATCTTGGGTCTGCAGGATTCACAAACCCATCTCACAGGAGAAAAAGCTGCTAAAGAATGTTTATCTGCCTCTATATAACCCGTGTAATATTAATAAGTTGTTGTTACGCTATAGGTGTCCCAGGTATTTTAAGGGTCTAGGAATTTTCTCTATTAGGAATTTATGGAGTGTAGAGATTGTTTTGGTGATAACAAAAAGGCTTAAATGAAAAGATTCACTGATTTTCCAATTTATATTAACAGCAATTAATAAGCAATTCAGTTGAAGTGGATATCACTATGACAAAAACTATCAAAGGATACAAGACCAAATCTGACAGAATCTACATTGATGTTATTTTTAACTATTCAGGGATGTCTAAGAAAACCTCCGAATATCTAAGCATAGAATATACAGCAGTACTTACACTAACATTTTACCTTAAATCCCTGAGCAAGAAAGATATTTTCTCCCAGTGGGGGAAAACAGAACTTTTGAGAAGTATTGTCTATGGGTCTCTAATACTCCTGAAATTTCAGTGAAAGGATCTAATTTTTATATTGCTTGGGTTCCTCCTACTTTATAAATGTGGCTGTTAACCCTCTATAGGCTCCTCCCACTTTCCTGTGATGATATGTCATTTAACATTATTTCTTAATTATATGCTTAAGATTCCTTTGTGAAATGATGAGCTTTCATCTAGTCAATTTTTTGTGATGTTTTATACTCTTATTTAGATATTCCTTTCATTTCTTCATTATTCTTTATGTCACAAAGCTCGTCCCTTTTTTTTTAAAAGCTGTTCCTTGGCTCAAGGGATACTCTGTCCTTGATTTTTTTCAGAGGGGTATTAAACTAGGCCAGGCTCCGATCAGTCTGGTTTGGTAGAGAGATGAAAAGGATTTTGAGAGGCTTTTGTTTATATGTAAACAAATGAGACTTCAGGCCAAAGTGGCCATGTTTTAGAAGTGACCTGTATAATGAAAGAGGAGTGGTCAGCTCTCTAGCTGAGCTGAGCAGTTTAGTTCAGTCTGACCTGGTAAGGAGTTCAACAGTGAGTTGTGTGGAAACACTCTCTCTCTTTCTGCCCTTCACCTTCAACCTGTAAGCATGTGTTCAATCTACACAGGGTTTTAAAGGGAGTTTGCTTACGGGACTGTTGTGTAACAGTGTAATTAAGTCTAGTTTGGATAAACTGAGTTCTGTCAGGATTCTTTATTCTGTTCTTTGTGTTTCATTGTGTAATTTTTTGAATAAATTTTTGTCTGTTTTAAAATCTAGTGGTCAATCTAGCTAATCGAGCCTGGGGCCCTGTGGGGCAGCAGAGCTAACCACTGAACCACCATGGTCATTGGATAGGCACATGGATGAGAATGGAGTGATGTGGGTTGGATGGGCTTCGGATTAGTTTCACGCATCGCCCTGGCATCGGGGGCCGGGGGGCCTGTACTGCGCTGGAATGTCCTATGTTCTATGGACCCAGTACTGACCCACCACTGGTCACAGGCCTCCGGTCTGAAAAATATTTCTGTGCATTTTCTCCATATCTCTGTAATTTCCATCAACCTCTGCAAAAGCCCATTTTCTGTAACAGCTGTACAATCTCTATACTTACTCCCTGTCTCTGTAACCTCCTCCAGTCCATAAACCTCAGAGATCTCTATATTCCTTTATTTCTGGCCTCTTGAGCATTCCCTGATTCCCATTGTTCTCCCACTAGCTTTTATTCATAAAATGTATGTTATTCATAAACCTTTAGAAAGTACATTCCAACAGAGTTCAAAGTTAACTTTACTCAAAGAACGAAGCAGATGACTTTTCTTTTGTTACCACGTCTGAGGCTCCAGAATATATATCTTTTGACAGATTGTATTTATAATATCCCATCTATCTCAAACTTACAGCCTGAGGTATGACAATAAAAGGTTTCCAGCCCCTCAGTGTACTATGGCAAGAGAGCCTTAGATTGTGGCCTATCTGTCTGTATTGTGATTCGCCCAAGCCTTAGTGCACTCATAAACCCATAGTCCTGGTATTTGGAATGTGCCAAGTGCAACAGTCAATCATAGCACCTTGCACTAAAAGTCCACCAAAATGTGTGAGTCCGCCACCCCCACCATACAATGGCAACAAGTGGGCAGAGTGAGATTCTGACCATGTAGGAAGGATTTGATAAACAGCACGCATAAACAGGCCATGTTTCTGAAGTGGACAAACACGTGATTAGCCACTTTAGTAGCAGATTACTTTCCTCTTCTGAGGAAGAGTGAACCCAGTCTTGCAAGTTAATTCTGCTTCTCTGTCCACAGATGCTGCCAAACCGATTGAGTTTCTCCAGAGTTCTTCATTGCAATCTTCCAGCAGCTGCAGTATTTTGCCTTTATTCAGGCAGATTATTATTTGAATGATGATAGATTGGGAAAGGGGGAGGTGCCACAAGACCAAGGAGTTCTGGTATCCTAGCCGCTGAAAGTAAACATGCATGTTTAGCAGGCGGTGAAGTAGGCACAGAGAACATGTTGGCCCTCGTAGCAAGAGGATTTTGAGTACAGGAGCAGAGATGTTTTACTGCACTTGTACAGGGTTCAACGTTTGTGAGAAGATTTGCAGCTCGGGTGCTCGTTGTTGTGGTTCTGTTCGTGGAGCTGGGAATTTGTGTTGCAGACGTTTCGTCCCCTGTCTAGGTGACATCCTCAGTGCTTGGGAGCCTCCTGTGAAGGGCTTCTGTGAGCTTTCCTCCGGCATTAATAGTGATTTGTCTCTGCCGCTTCCGGTTGTCAGTTCCAGCTGTCCGTTGCAGTGGTCGCTATGTTGGGTCCAGGTCGATGTCCTTATTGATTGAATCAGTGGATGAGTGCCATGCGTCTAGGAATTCCCTGGCTGCTCTCTGTTTGGCTTGTCCTATAATAGTAGTGTTGTCCCAATCGAACTCATGTTGCTTGTCATCTGTGTGTGTGGCTACTAAGGATAGCTGGTTGTGTCGTTTCGTGGCTAGTTGGTGTTCATGGATGCGGATCGTTAGCTGTCTTCCTGTTTGTCCTATGTAGTATTTTGTGCAGTCCTTGCTTGGGATTTTGTACACTACATTAGTTTTGCTCATGCTGGGTACTGGGTCCTTCATTCTGGTGAGTTGTTGTCTGAGAGTGGCTGTTGGTTTGTGTGCTGTTATGAGTCCTAGTGGTCGCAGTAGTCTGGCAGTCAGTTCGGAAATGCTCTTGATGTATGGTAGTGTGGCTAGTCCTTTCGGTTGCGGCATGTCCTCATTCCGTTATCTTTCCCTTAGGCATCTGTTGATGAAATGGCGCGGGTATCCGTTTTTGGCGAATACCTTGTAGAGGTGTTGTTCTTCCTCTTTTTGCAGTTCTGGTGTGCTGCAGTGTGTTGTGGCCCTTTGAACAGTGTCTTGATGCAACTCCTTTTATGTGTGTTGGGGTAGTTGCTTTCGTAGTTCAGGACTTGGTCTGTGTGTGTGGCTTTCCTGTATACCTTTCTGGTGAATTCTCCGTTCGGTGTTCTCTGTACCATCACATCTAGGAATGGGAGTTGGTTGTCCTTTTCTTCCTCTCTAGTGAATTGGATTCCTGTGAGTGTGGCGTTGATAATCCAGTGTGTGTTCTCTATTTCTGTGTTTTTAATGATTACAAAGGTGTCATCCACATATCTGACCCAGAGTTTGGGTTGAATTTGCGGTAAGACTGTTTGTTCTAATCTTTGCATTACAGCTTCTGCTATGAGTCCAGAGATGGATGAGCCCATGGGTGTGCAGTTGATTTGTTCATATATTTGGTTGTTGAATGTGAAGTGTGTTGTGAGGCACAGGTCCAGTAGTTTGAGTATGCCGTCGTTTTTGATAAGTTCACTGTCCTGTTGTCTGTTCTGTATGTCCAGCAGGTTGGCTATTGTTTCTCTGGCTAGGGTTTTGTCGATAGAGGTAAACAGTGCCATTACTACTATTATAGGACAAGCCAAACAGAGACCTGGACCCAATATACCAGCCACTGCAGCGGACAGCTGGAACTGACAACCGGAAGCGGCAGAGACAAACCACTATAAATGCCAGAGGAAACACCACAGAAGCGCTTCACAGGAGGCTCCCAAGCACTGAGGATGTCACCTAGACAGGGGACAAAACGTCTGCAACACAAATTCCCAGCTCGGGGAACAGAACCACAACATATTATACAGGGTCTCAGTAAAACTGCACCTTGGATGTTTGTGTGCAGTTTCGGTCTCTTTATCTGAGGAAGGGTGTTCTGGCTATTGTGGCAATGCATTGACAGTTTACAGAACTGATTCCTGGGATGACAGAACTAATGTGGGTGGCACCGTGGCTCGGTGGTTGGTGCTGCTGCCTGGCGGGGCTGGGGTCTGGGTTCAGTTCCAGCCTCAGGCTACTGACTGTGTGGGGTTTGCACTTTCTCCCCGTGCCTGCGTAGGGCTTCCTCTGGGTGCTCCAGTTTCCTCCCACGATCCGGGGATGTGCAGGTTGGGGTGATTTGACCGTGCTAAAATTGCCCATAGTGGAGGTTATTAGTCAGGGGTACATACATTAGTCAGGGTTGCTCTTCGGAGGGTCGGTGTTGACCTGTTGGGCCTGTTTCGACACTGTAGGGATTCTAATTCGAAGAGAGAGTGGATCAGTCAGGAGTGAATTCATTGGAGTATAGAAGAATCAGGAGGGGGAGTGGATTTCATAGAATTCTATAAAATTCTGATAAGATGAGACAGGCTAAAAACAGTAGGGATGTTCCTTAAGACTCGTGGAGTACAGAGCCTGGTGTCACAGTCTAAGGACACAGGACTGAAATGAGAACAAATGTCTTCACCCAGATAGTAGTGAGCCTGTGGAATTCTCTGCCCCAGAGAGTGGTCATAGACTCACACAGAAACAGACCCTTCGGTCAAGGCCAAAACGTTGAATATTTTCCAGCAGGGGTTAGGTATAGTTCTGAGGGCTAAAGGTATGAGGAGAAAATGGGAACAGCATACTGAGTTGGATGATCAGCCATGATCATATTGAATGGGGAAACAGGCTCAGAGGGCCTGCTCCTTTTGTCTCTGTGTCCATGTCAAAAGACTAGAAAGGAGGCTTAAATAGCCGACTCAGGCTAATGTTTTTAGTGTTTCTGTGTCTTGGTACTCGTGTGAACGTGGGGGCTTCTGCCAAATGACTTGGACAGCCCACATGGGTATCCATCTGAGCAATTGACCCTTGTCCATTTTCGAGGACATTACAGCCACTTGGTGGTTGAAGATGTTCCTTGGAATGAGCCATTAGGGGAAGGGATCCTTCACCACCAGGGGACACAGGGGAACCTTGGTACTCATTGACGGTTGGCATTCATGCATGGAGGGTGTGTGTACGGCTTGTTGCAGTCTACACTAAGGTGGCCCTCAGGATGTTGGGCACTTTTCTCTCCCTTATATCTTGTGGTTTGCAAATTGTGTCCCTGCAAACAGGGTGCATCTTTGACCTCCTAGTGAGCTGGAAGATAACTCGATGCAAGAGTATGGAACAGGCCAGACCGGCAACACTGACAGTCTTGCAGCCATGGCAGCCGTGCCTCCAAATGCCCGACCCCTGAGGCCACCTCTTTGACTAAGCTTTGGGTCTCAGGGGTCCTTTAGGTCATATCCAGTATCTCCTTAAGGAACTGGGTGTGATATGTCATTTTGTGACGCTCCTGGATTGCACCTTTGGGTGTTTTAAAATGACGTTAAAAAAGTGCTCTATAAGTGAAAGTTGTTGTTATCACCCTCCAACCAAATCCTGTTTTGGAATGCTGCAGCTCAAAGTACACATGCAGGATAACTCACCTGCCCCCTGGTGACTATCTGGCAATGACTACTGAAACCTAATGATGGAACAGAGGTCTAACAGAAAAACAAACAAGGTGAAACAGAAAGGAGCGTGGGTGTCACTAGTTGCTGCTTTATTTGCAGGATTGTTCTCTAACACAGATCGAGGCCATTCAGTCCATTGTGTCCGTGCTAACTCTTTGTGGAAGATCTATCCAACTAGTCCCGCTTCCCATCTCAAGTTACCATATCACCTCCCCCTTCGCCCCCCACATCTACTCAAACTGCACTTCTTTATTCCCCTCTTCAAATATTTATCCACCTCCCCCCTTTCACTTGAATCTTGCTTCCTCTGACCTATCAGGCAATATATTCCAGATTATAACAACTGTCTGTGTCAAATAAAAAATACATTCTCCTCTTCTGTTCCCTCCCCTTCCCCTTGAATATACTTAATGGCCAAACCTCAACAGCTCTCTGTGGGTGAAGGATTCTACAGATTCACCACCCACAGAGAAGACACTCCTCCCCACCTCAATCTTAAATGTGTGATTCCTTACTCTGAGATCATGTCCTCTCATCCTGGACTCCCCATAACGGGAGACAAACTGTCCCCTGTGCATGGTGTTTAGACAGCAAAGTCAGGAGACAGGGTGGGGGTGGTGCAGAGGGGCAGTGTGCATGGTTGACATAAGCCTTTTATTACAATCACTGGTAACTGAACCATATGCTTCTCATACTTAAATTAACTTAAATTGAACTAAACTAACTTAATTTAAATTAAATTACACCACTCAACACCCTCCCCCACCGAAGCTCCAATCAACGGGACCATCGGTTAATAATGGGGGGGGGTGGCATAGTGGCTCAGTAGTTAGCACTGCTGCCTCACAGTCCCTGGTTCAATTCCAGCCTCAGGTGACTGTCTGTGTGGAGTTTACACGTTCTCCCTGTGTCTGCGTGGGTTTCCTCCGGGTGCTCCGGTTTCCTCCCACAGTCCAAAGATGTGCAGGTCAGGTGAATTGGCCATGCTAAACTACCCATAGTGTTAGGTGCATTAATCAGAGGGAAATGGGTCTGGGTGGGTTACTCTTCGGAGGGTCGGTGTGGACTTGTTGGGCAGAAGGGCCTGTTTCCACACTGCAGGGAATCTAATCTAAACTTCCTCCGGGTAACGTTCACTGCGTACTTACCGAAACAAATTGCAAAGTTATGGTCTGGGGCTTCCTGCCTAAGAATGTTTTGAGTGGTCTGGCCTAGTCCATAAAGAATCCTTCGTTAAGGGTTTATCAGTAAAGAAAATTTTTCATTCTCTCTGTTTTTGTGGGTATTGTCCCTTTCTGGTTTCTAGTGGTATTCATTAATATGGATCTTTGTCATCTCTTATCTGTTCGATGGCCCCAGTATTGTTCCTGCAATTAATAACTAATCCTCATGTCTAGGTGTGATGTTGTCATACCTCCTCCTAGTCAATGAATAATTATTTTTTTTAATTGATACTTCCTTGTTGCCTGATTAATATCATTTGTGTTATGTCCAATCCCTTCCTAACTATTTACTGATTTCAAAATGAATCCTTCTAGATTTTCCTGCTAGCTGCAATGATGTCATTACTGGTTAACTCCTACTTGCATCTTTCTTTGTAAACGTTTTGATGTTTATATGTGTCCTACCTGACTATAATCCTTAATTGTCAATCACACCTTTATTTCTAACTAGATGCCACTGCAATATAATGTATTAAACTAGACTGTGGGCGGCACAGTGGCACAGTGGTTAGCACTGCTGCCTCACAGCGCCAGAGACCCGGGTTCAATTCCCGCCTCAGGCGACCGACTGTGTGGAGTTTGCACATTCTCCCCGTGTCTGCGTGGGTTTCCTCCGGGTGCTCCGGTTTCCTCCCACAGTCCAAAAATGTGCAGGTTAGGTGAATTGGCCACGCTAAATTGCCTGTAGTGTTAGGTGCAGGGGTAAATGTAGGGGAATGGGTCTGGGTGGGTGCACTTCGGCGGGTTGGTGTGGACTTGTTGGGCCGAAGGGCCTGTTTCCACACTGTAAGTAATCTAATTCATTCTGGAATCTGACTTGAATGAAACATTTTCTTCACTGATAAGCCTTTAATGAAGAATTATTTTAAGATTGAAAGAAATAATCAATAAAGAGTATAAAACATCACAAACAGATTGAGTAGATAAAAGCTGGGACCATAACATAGCAACTACAGATTGTACGATTGTCTCTCTCACTGATGAAATCCAGTACCTTAGGGTGTGAGGGCTTCCTGCACCTGTGCACTGTACCTGACCACAAGTAAAGGGCTGAGGCCTCCATTGCTTTGCCACCGTAATATTCAGCTGACATAAATGTTTACAGCTGGAAATGTGTTGCTGGAAAAGCGCAGCAGGTCAGGCAGCATCCAGGGAACAGGAGAATCGACGTTTCGGGCATAAGCCCTTCTTCATTCCTGAAGAAGGGCTTAAGCCCGAAACGTCGATTCTCCTGTTCCCGGATGCTGCCTGACCTGCTGCGCTTTTCCAGCAACACATTTCCAGCTCTGATCTCCAGCATCTGCAGACCTCACTTTCTCCTCATAAATGTTTACAGGTAAATTACAGAACAGTAACGGGTAACTTTTCCAACTGTTCAATACTTATGCTGAACAGGAACTTCCTTCACCAGAATCTTCAACCTACTCATCAGTATGTCCTACTGAGTTTAAACTTATACATCAATGCTGTCCATGCCTGTGGGATAGAACTTCACCACAAGGCTTAGCATGCAGAGAATTCTTGAACTTATGTAAATGTATCGAAAGTCTACCAAAGCTCCCTAACTGTAGAGAATGTGGATATAATGAGAGTGGAAATTAGAGTTTAATTTTGAGTCAGAGAAGGGAGAACTATCTGATCAGAGAGAATACAAAATTATTTATTGAGTCCCTATATTGAACCAATAAATTATTTTGGTTTGAACTGACATTAAGAATCTGTTTCATTGACTCCTTCAGTGGACATGGACAAGGGCAATGTCATTGGTATCAGAGGGAAGAGTCAAACTTTGGTACTTTTTGGCCTCAAAATCCGTAGCATGCATGAATATTGTATTACTACCAGGGACTCCCTAACGTCCAACCTACTGTCACCTACTCCCAAGTGATTTTCTCTTTTGAAATGTCCTTAATTAGTTTGCAGCAACAAAGTAGAATATGATATGTAATATAGAATTCTGGACTTGCTATATGGGTACAGAGGCATGGGAACCTGAGGACCTGTCAAACCCCTATTGAACCATCTTGAAGCTGGTTGTTACTTGTTCATTTAACTCCTGCCAAACCTTTTGATGCAGTTTTCTATCTCACGTACTGCAGGCCAGACCTTCTGGTGAGGGCAGCCCGTCATTATGAGGGAGCGGAACAGATCCTAATCCGACAGGCTGTGATGTCAGCACGAAGGTTCATCTCCATGGGCCAGGGAGAGCTTCCTCCCATGAATCACTGGGTGGTGGCAGAATGCCCTGCCCGCATTGACATCTCAGGTACTCTTACTTAATGACTACACTCTGTATAAGCATCTTAAAGTCAGATTACCAATCTAGTCTGCAGCTTGAGGTGATACGTTTGTGTTAGTAGCCATGGTTTAGTTGGTCAGACCTCCAAATGTTATAGATTTGAGTCTCTCACCAGAAATTTGAGCATGTATTTAGACTGTTTCGCCAGTAATGGTCAAAGGAGCCCACTTATTTTAGTCATATATGGCAATGTGCTTTGAAGGAGTGATTAGCAGATCACTCTGATACCACACCATATAAAGAAATAATGTGACAGATGCCCAAAATCTTAATGAAGGAAGTAAGTCTTCAGAAAGGAGGGGGAAGATTTAAGGAAGATATTCCAGGATTTAGGGCCTAGGAAGTAAAGGCACAGCCAGTAGTTGTGGAGCAATGGAAGTCGGATGCTCAATGGGCAAGAACTGGAGGAGTATGGAGATTCCAGAGGCTTGAGGAGTTTGCAGAAATGGGGAGTGGTGAGGCTGTGGAGAGATTTGAATATGAGGGTGGGAATGATGAAAACATACATTATGTGCTGTACAAGGCATTTAAGAGTCTACAAATATTCATTCTACCAGATATGAAGAAATACAGATAAAAAGATGACCATTTATTTGTAAGAATACTGATTATTGGACAGATGTAACAGATCACTGAAGCAAACAGCTCCCGGTGGATAAAGAGTCAAAAATGAGAAATTAGGTACAAGATTGAATGTTAGGTGATTCAGAACAGAGGGCAAGAGGAACCTCTTTGCGCACAAGGTAGTGATTTTTTTTAAAAAATCACTCGTGCAATGTGGACATTGCTGGCTGACCATTCATTGCCCTTGAGAAAGTAGTGGTGAACTGCAGTCTATGTTCAGTGAGGCTGTGGAATTCACTCAAATCAGTGATTGAAGTGGAAACTATGAAGGTTCTGTAGTAAACTGGACCAATGGATGAAACAATAGGAATTGAAGGGTTCAGAGGAGTGAGTAAGTGTTAAATTCACTCTCACTGTCGGGAACTACAAGGAGCACAAGTTGCAGTGGAGGCTCCGATGTTGTCAATCTCTCTGTGAACTTGTAAAAGTGACCTCCTGCTTGTGGTGTAGCTTTCTCTCTTACATCTGTCTATGTTGTTATCTGTTCTGGGAGAGTGAGCTGTAGAGATCTGTTCTAAACTTGTTATAATTTTTACCCTTTGCCTCCCTGTAATCCAAACACTAACTCAATGCCCAAGCCTAAAATATGTAACCCCTTCCCACAGGTGGCTGGAGTGACACACCTCCGATAACATATGAGCATGGAGGAGTGGTGCTGAATATCGCCGTTCTAGTGGACAAGTGCAAACCAGTTGGTGCAAAAGTGCGTCGCATAGCAGAGCCCAAGCTGCACTTAGTCCTGAACAGTGGAAGCAAAGAGACAGGAATGAGCATGGAGATAGTGTGTCGGACTTTAGAGGATCTGCGGGACTACTCCCAGCCGCGTGCACCAGGTATCTTCGACAGAAAGGCTGGTAGACAGGCTGCCTGTACTCTCCATTCTGAGTTGCCAAGATGGTAGGAAGTACATCATAAACCAGCCTAAGATTTAAAAAGGAGAAATGTCTGGATAAAAAAAAACCTTGTCCATCTCATACCCATTCTGCCATCCTCAGTTAATCTGCAATGATCTTAAACATATGATGTAGTCAACCCCAGTTGATTCGTCATAGGTCCAAATTAATCTCTTCATTCCAACCATGTTACACTTCCCATCCCTCATGTCTGAATTATTCCAGTTATGACCAATGATCAAAATCAACTGCTTTCACTGTCGTCCTCGGGAGCCTGTTCCATTAACTGAACACTCAATGAATTATTGTTTCCCTAGCTTAATTTTGAATTTATTCTTCTTCATATGTAGGCTGTGTATACAGTTTTTCTGGATAAAATAGTTATCCAGTTGCTCTAATTGGGACTCATTTCAGATTTCTGCTGTTGGTCGCTAACTATAATTCTGTGCATCAGGGTCAGGCTCGGTTCTGATGTCTCCTGTACCACATGGTTATGGACATACAGGGCTGAATTTCCCTGCTGGTGTTGGAAAACTGACACTGGGACTATTTCAGGATTCCGAGCCTCTGTGTTTTGTCAATGTCTGTTGCCTTAATTTCACAGTTCGGTTGCCTTCACTGGTGTCATCCAATAAGGACTGGTGGAGGAAGGTTTGATGTGAGAGGACCAAGCCAAGGAGCCGTAGGGAGGGCCAGTTGGCAGGTCAGAAGATGTGAGCTGCTCGGACTCACAGAGAGCAAGAGAGAACCATAAAATGAAGGCACTAACCCATTGGTCTAAATGGCATGCAAAGCAATAGGCCAGAGCTGTCAGGGCCCTTACTCCGCAGGGAAATGCCTCCTGTATTGTTGCATTTGGCTCGGGATGAGCCATGCACAACCTTCCTGCTCCTTTATACAAGAGTGTGTGCAAAATCTGACAAAGGCACTGTGACCTTCCACCATGAAGCCTCCTCTAAGGTGTTGCCAGGCCCCTGGCCCCTGTGCCATTCATAATGTTTTATTAAAGTGCAAAATAAAGACTGAATGCCCTTTTAAATACCTTAATTGTGACTCACAGCTGCATTACACTATTTTGGATTAGACATTGACTTTACCAATTTCAGCACCATCAACGTGTGTCCTCCATTTTGTTTCCCTGTATTCCATACTTTGTCTTTTCCTCTCCCAGCTACCCACACACATGCATATGTGGTTTCCCTGCTTTTGATTTCAGTAGAGCTGACATATATTTTGCCATTTATACCACTCCGGACCACTCTCGCTTCTCTACACACATTACCTGTCATTTTTGTTCTCCTGTTATCTCTAATCTCCTTCGCTGTCTAACCTTTCATCTTCCCTCTTTTATATTTGCTCCTCCGACCTTCATCTACAGAATAAAACCCATCTCTTTTACATCTCTGTCTGATGACATTGTGTTGTGTTCTATTCTTCAACAAGTGTTCTATTTGTTGACAGGTGCCTTGTTGAAAGCAGCCTTTATCTGCACAGAAATTATACGCTACCCTTCGCAGGTATTGCTGCAGGATCAGTTAATGTCAGGGTTTGGTAGTGGCTTTGAGCTTCACACTTGGTCCAATCTGCCACATGGATCTGGCCTCGGTGAGTAACCATGAAATAAACCTTTGAGTAGCAGTATCTGGTGTCAAGTGACCCTTTTCTTTCATCATTTGCAATCCTTTATTTAGATTTAGAATACCAGCTTTGTACTGGACCACATTGCTTTCCATCCCCATAAAGAAGCCTACCAAGAATGGTCACTTTTCCTTAAAGGATCCCCACACCAAGTTTACTAATTAACCCCTTCTCAATACATTCTACTGAATATTGGAAATCTTATTCCCTGGTTGATGTCTCAATGTACGGGTCTAAAATCCATCTTGTACATACCCCTGGAATTCATCCGCCTCCTTCTTGCAAATGTAGTTTGCCTAATCTACCTGTAGATTAAAGTCACCCAGGAACCCATACAACTACATCTTTGTTGTAAACATATCTTAATTTCCTTTTGAATGTCATCCTCTACCTGGTCCCTACTGTTTGGAGGCCAATTGACAACTCCCACGAATGTTTTTCACCACTTGCTGCTCCATAGTTCCACCCAGACTGA